>NC_034596.1:93759008-93814443 GCF_900095145.1 Mus pahari
AACTTTCGGGATAGCATTTGAAATGTAAATAAAGAAATTTTTTTTAAAAAGTATATATAAATATTTAATGAGTATTATGTGTATAAACATAATATATATGTAACTAATGAATTTGTTATCCATTATAAATTGTTATCCAGTATAGTCATGTACAATTACATGTTATATAGTAAACACATCTCACATATTATAGTAAATAACCTGAGCATTAGTCAATTCTGATATGCTAATTTAAAATGTTTCTAATAGAATAGAAAAAAAAAGAATACTGGCATTGGTCTTTCATGCTGTCTTTACATGTGACATTATAATATAAATGTAACTCCAGGCAAGTTCCCAAACAACCCAGGAATCTTCAGCTGTTTCTCCCCTGTCTAACTCATACCTCAAGCTCTTGTGGTGTCTCTTCAGCAAGCAAAGAGACACGGCGATCTGCCTGTGGCCACGGATGTGTGGAGTTCACCTGCCAAATGTCATGAAAACATTGTAACGTGTGAAAGCCTAAAGCTAGTCCCTCAAAATAAAACAAAACAAACACCAAACCTCTTGTCTGATTTCCTATGTGTAGGCTCTAGGTGTGTGCTATTGCATAAGCTGAAATGTACAAAGAGAAATTTATCCTTTGAGACAGAATATAAACAAGAAGTTTATTTCAATTAAGACTAAAGAAAAGCCACTTGCCTTGACATCACATAGCTACAAGAAGGAAGGTTCCTCACACTTAACTTCTTTTCCTTAGATTTAGAAGGGAAAGCACAGGAACACAAAGGCAGGCACATTAGCTTCTCTCTCTCACACACACACACACACACACACACACACACACACACACACACCCTCCATAGTTTTCTTGTGCATCACCCATGCAATCCATGACGAGCCTCGAGGGTGCTGGGTTCACACTGCCTCGACACCTTGCATGTATCTTGGCTTTGCATGGATCTGTCGACCAAGAGCAGTCACAGGCTGCAGAGAATGGAATGGAAAGAGGGTGGAGTCCGTGCCCTCAGACTCTTCACCTGGGGGGGGGGGGGAACGGACGAAGGTCATGTGGGAAATAAGGAAGATGCCTTGCCATGCTGTGGGAAGGCGCCATGGTGGTACACAATACTGAACAAACTCCACGGCGCCACGGTGGTACACACTACTGAACAAACTCCACTGCTGAGCACTCTGGAGTGTGGAGTGAAGTAACCAGCCAGGAAGCTCCCACCTCTCAGGAGAAGAAATGCCAAAGCAGGACCGACAAAGGGAGCTGAGCGAGATGGATATTGCCCATCATCATGAAGGGCATGCAAGACTCCAGGGTGTGCCACTGTTTCCTGACCCCGCCCCCGTGCTGTTCTGGTCTATCGACCTAGCCTGACATCCTCACCCTCCAACTTGAAACAACAAAGTGTTTTCTGGGCATAAAATTTCCCAGAGCAAATGGTTTACTTGAAAATGAGAACTATTTCATGATACAGTCCTCATTTCAAAATTCCTTGGCTTTTGTTGTGGGGGAGGGTGATTAAGGGCTTGGTTTGGCCAGATTCCTTTAAAAAGTATTTCTTGGAGCAGAGCCCCCAACCCCACCCCGCCACCCATTTCTAGCTCCCCAGCCTCTGGGCTAGAAACCATTTATGAAACAAAACGAAGAAGGCCCATGCACCAGGACCATTTGGGAATGTGGTTCTGAAGGGAGGAAAGGATTCGCTGCTGACAGGCGTAACTGGATGCTTCAGAGCATGTATCTCTGACTTTAACTAAGTGACGCTTTTCTGTTTTGCTCCATACACAGCCTTGAGATCAACCAGATAGATTCCTGAATATTCATAGCACAGGCAGCACCCCAAGTGACCCTCGCTCAACAGGACCACCAGCTCCCTGTGCCAGAGGCTGGGACCTATGGCCACTCCCCTCGACTATGTAGACTCAGGGACCCAGCAGGTCCAAGACTTGCAAAGCTTAACCATTTATCGAGGAAGAATGATGGCTAGAGAGCATACAGTTGTCCTCCTCCACAGACACATTATGATGTAAGTAAAACTGATTGTGGTGATGCCTGCCCATGCTCCACGATGTTACTAAATCCCCCAGGTTGTACAGTGTACATGGGTGAACTGCAACTCAATAAAACCATTCTCCCCGAAGTCAGTGTTTCTGTCAACCCTAAACTATCAGTGGCCTTCCTCACGGGGGAAAGCCAGGCTGAGGGATCTGTTGACATTTCCAGTGCCAGGCTTATAGATTAAATGATCCTCTTTCCTGGGCCCGGGCTTCATCCAAGCCTGGGCACCTGCCCTACAGCAGTTCACAGGCTGATCAGCCCAGGTTGAGTACCCATAACCTGAGACAATGGGCTTCAAGAGCTCCAAGTCCAGGCTAATCCTTTCCCTGGTCACAGCTGGAGGAATGCAGATCTCACTAAGAAAACCAAACCAAATGAACAAGAAACAATCCCTCTGCCAACCCACTGGGGGGGTGGGGGTGGGAGTATGCACGGGGGGGGGGGGGGCTCCATTGCATTCTTTCCCTCTTGGTGAACCTTCCCCCTCACAATTGCCTGACCATGTATGTATCCACTCATTCACCTCTCATCAATCCTTGATCCATCTGCCCACCTAACCACATACTAAATTTCTACTCTTTAAGAATCAATGGTCAACAACCAGTCTCACTTACCCACTCCTCCATCCCACCTTTCACTAAGTGTCATCACACTTATCTAGCTCATGACAAAGGCTTTCCAGCTGTCTCGCTCCTGCTCCGTTAAGACATTTTGTTTTGCTTTGCTTTTGTTTTTCGAGACAGGGTTTCTCTGTATAGCCCTGACTGTCCTGGAACTCACTCTGTAGACCAGGCTGGCCTCGAACTCAGAAATCTGCCTGCCTCTGCCTCCCAAGTGCTGGGATTAAAGGTGTGCGCCACCACACCTGGCTTCCGTTAAGACATTTTGATAAGAAGTCAGCAGATTATTTCCAGGCATCTCAGTCACTTCTAATGGTTTCCCATCACAATTAGAGCAAAACCCTATATCCCCATGCCTGTTGCTCATTCTTCTGACTCTGCTGCTATTTCTTCTCTTTTCTTGTTTGGTTTTATCGAGAAAGGGCTTCCCTGTGTAGCCCTGGCTGTCCAGGAACTCAGAGATCCAACGCCCCTCTGCCTGCCTTCGGAGTGCTGGGACTAGAAGTGTGCACCACCACACCCAGCCCTCTGCTGTTATTAACCAGCCACGGGACCTTTGCACTTGCCCTCTGACCACAGAGCTTCTCGTTTTGATTGGAGCACATTTTGGACTCTGCATCAGATTTTCAGGAAGGCCATCCTGAGCTACTTGGTCACCCTCGACAGAGCCTAATTTCTACTTTGCTTGGTTCTTTGTCTTGGGCACTGAGCCAGACCTGAGACCAAATTACACATTCAATGCTCTGCTTGCTTCCCGCTGCCATAGAAAATGCCACCAGGGCAAAGACCCCACAACCAGCTCGCTTGCCTCTTGATAGAGTCTTTCAAACAGGCAAACTGATGACTGCCAGTTTAGTTCTGCTCTTCTCACTCGTGCAGCTGGGCGACTGATCTGTAGTTAAGCGCCCTGTGTGTGGCAGAGCCCGCTGTGACTCTGACCATAACTTTTCTTTCCCTTCCTCTGGGGCTAGATTTAGTCAAACTGGACCTGAGACCTTGGAGATGTGGGTGGTGCTGTGTTTACAGATAAGAGACTCTCCCGGGAGAGACTGAGAGCAGGAGGGATTTCTTTTGGAAGGTTCTCTAAGCACGGGCTACCGCAGGTCTGTGGAAAACCCCTTTAACCTGGCAGGAAACAGTCAACGTGAACCCCATACGGCCCTCCAGAATACAATGAAAACTTACTTGACTACAAAAATGATTTTGATTTGAAGTAAAAAGGCAAAACGTCAATTAAGTAAAATCTCAAGAGCAAATGATCTAAGAAACGGGAGATTTTGGGAGGAAGGGGAAGGTATGTATAATTTTTTTTAAAAAGCCATTTGAATGGTTTAAGCAGCTTATTCAAGTAGGATACTTTAAAATGCCAGGAATTCAACCTCTCGATTCAAGAGCTCTGGAATTCAAGTGCTTCAAATTGAGAAAATAATACACAAGCAAATGG
Source organism: Mus pahari (assembly GCF_900095145.1). Classification (NCBI taxonomy): domain Eukaryota; kingdom Metazoa; phylum Chordata; class Mammalia; order Rodentia; family Muridae; genus Mus; species Mus pahari. Next base: position 93,763,123 of record NC_034596.1, read on the forward strand.
TTGTAATTTCTTCTTTGTGCATCCTGGCATTGTGTCTCCCACATCCCCAACTCTGTGCATGGCTATCTTTCCCCAAGGACCTTGAGCCTCTGGCGGGAAACCAAGGAGCCAGTACAAACACCAACTCATCTGAATACCAAACATCGTTCCATAATTGAAATGATAAAGAAAGCTCTCGCCTTAAAAATACAAACACAGGTAAATTAGGAATCTCAGGGGCACGCTGAAATGAGTCTCCTGAGAGTCTGAACTTCGCCAGTAGGCTCTCTTCGCTAAAGCCTGCCAACAGTGGAGAGGAACATTCTCCAACGGATCACCCACTGCAGTGAAGGACTGTCACTGTCTCTCCCTTTTCATGTGAGAGTCCTCATGGCAGACAGCTCAGGTAAGCCTCCGAGGGCAGAAGCTGCTGGGAAAGGGGATCTGTTGGCAAGCACCCACAGAAGCCTTTGAGGGGCTGCTGGGAGACAGCAGCAGCAGGTACTTGCGGCCGCACACTTTCCGGCACGCGTCTACCCAGATAGATGCAGCTTTCTAGGAACGAGACATCATTTTCAGAATGTTTCATGTAGACATGGTCATGCTGCAAGGGGGATAATTGCTACACCACTCATTTGGAAGGCATTCAGCAAGCACCTATTATACACGGGGGACTCTGGCGACTGAGGAAAGGCTCATGGTCCCCGCTCAATCAGGAGACACAGGCACAAGCCAGCAAGGGACAATGCCAGAAAAGACACAGCAGCGTGCGGGATTCCAACCGGAATTTGGATACGCTCCTATTACAGCCCGAGGGCCAAAGCTGCATGCTTCCCCTAGCTGGGGCTTCTGATGGTCTGATAATATTTCCATTGCTGGGGAAAAATTTAAAACAAAGGAAAAATAGCTCCTGACACATGAATGTGATATGGAATTCAAATATTAAACGCCCATGAATAAAGATTGTTTCTGAACTGAGTCATGACCGTTAGTGTTCATACTGACTTGGCTGAATCCCACCTTTGCCAGCAGAATGAAGCCAGTGGGTGACATGGAAAGCCACAACATTTGGCATGTTGCCCTTTCCCGAAAAGGCGCAAGAGAGCATGACTGAAGGTCGGGGTTGCTTCTGAAAGTGGGGTACAAATATGTATGAAACCATTAAACTCCAGCTTGCTGTGTGATAGCGAGACAGCAGTTTGGAGAGAGCCCACAAAAACTGCTGGTTACAAAGGAGGTCACACATTGATGTCTCCATTTCACAGAGGAGAACCTGGACACAGACATCAAACTTCCCCTTCGTGCCGTGAGGAACAGCCTGGTCAGAGGGAAACACAATGTTTCTGCCATTGTAACGCATGTGCCGGGCTTGCTGGCTGGAAGAATGCTGTTAGAGGAAAAAGGAAGGATCCAGATAGAACGTTTTGGGTTTGTGTTCAGTGCTTTAATCAAAAGGGGAGCAAACAGAACTCGTGCACAGGAGCACCGACACCTTGTGTGGCCTCCAATGTCATGTCTGCCTCCCGCTTCCCAGGCACTTCCTGCACCCACTGGTAAGCAGCTCACTGGTCCCATGGGACAGTCTAGGCTATCTGGGTTAAGTCCCCAAATCCCTTCCTTTGCTGTGGTACTTCTCTGAGCCAACTCAGCCATCAGGTTCCCAACTTGTCAGTCTTGGGAAGCCAAGATTTCAGTCTATGAAGACAACGGCTACTGGATATTTATCCCCAAAGCACCTTGCTTTTACTTGAAACAGGGTTCAGTTAAATGTGTAGACACTGTTTTAACTTGCCAAGAGGAACTTGAGCTTTATAGTTTACACAGAATGTGGGATGTACTTGTTTCTACTATGATACAGGGTTGAGCCTTCAAATATAAAGAGTCCTCAGAGTTAATCAAGTACTTAAGGTATCACACTTTCTACATGATCACAATCAACTACCATCTCCTTTATTAAGTACTTCTTCATCTTTAACCTATTTCTTTTGTATCATATAATGCAACATGCTTCTTGGCCACTATATTATTTCCATGTCCAAACAACACACAGGCCACTAATTCTCCACAAGCTGTAGGAAATGAGAGATAATCATTACAAAGCATCCAGGACCTGGAAGCACTTTGAAGAAGGAAGAGGTTAAGTATCTAACTGGGATAATAATTTAGTTAACCAGAAGTAAAACCACAGAGCAGAGAGCCTAAGAGGAGCTCTGTTACTCCGACTTCTGGAAGCCTGTCGTGCTATCAGAGGCTCTGTGAAGATACCCAGGATCCAGGTGAAGCCTACATTTACCTAAGCCTCTGCTCTGCATTTCTCTGGGGGATAAAAGGTAAGCAGAAATATTGCTGTATCAAAAGAATACAAGCCAGGCATGGTGGTGCATACCTACGATCTTAGCACAAAGGCAGAGGGATACGTTTAAGGCTTTCCCTATAACACATTGAGTTTAAGGCCACAGGAGACTCTGCCTCAAAAAAGCCTGACTAACTAAAGATACGATACAAACTGGATTTGGCATTTGCGTGAGCATTTAACTGGGGCAGAGAATACAGTAATACAGTACCATTTCCTCGGGTGGGTAGTTCTGAGGCACCGGGTGACCAGGTTTACTTGGGGAGGTGGGGACGTCTGTACAGAGATAAGAGGCAAGGTCAGGCAGAGGTTTATAAAGGCATGAAGCATCTGCAGCTTGGTCCATGTGCTGATCTCGGGACGGAGCCAGAGACTGCCTGAAGCCACCAGTTTGACTATAAATGGATCCTTCGTTGTCAGTGTTCGGCAAGGGCAGAATGTAAGCCAGCCTGGGTCTGGAGAATGCTGGCCAAGGGGACTGTGCATCTGGCAATGTCCTCGGCCTGTGTGCACAGAGGGCTCATGGGCATGGGGAAACAATGACCTAACAGTTTCTTCTAGAACACTAAGGGTTTAAACAAGTGACCCTGAGGACTCTCGAGGGAGGGCTGCCCAGGGCCAGAGCATCTCTGCAGTGCTTCAAGGTGGACATGTGGTCCAAGTTCAGATCACTTGTTAGGTGTGGCCTCCCTTTTGCTAGATGTGGCCCCCATGGAGAAGAAGTAAAGGACTCTTCCCAAGCATGCCCTAGGATAAAGAAACTTGTTTCAAGTTCAGGGTGGGTGGGGAAGGTCTTACTTTATTCTCAGTCATATCTAAAATGTCTGGCTAATGGGAGCAAATTCCTTTGGGTTGGAGCACCAACTAAACTTGTCAATGAAGAAAAGAGAACCAAAATTCAACTATGTTTCACAGAAATGGAATGTGCAGACATGCCTGTCTCGGACCTCCTAATATTAATAAATAATATTTGCAATCACCCTCCCCCAAGTGTTCTTGTACCCTCTCGTCACCCATGGTGTAGAGCTCCTAAATTCACTCTCAAAATCTGGCAAGTTTTCCTGATTCTGCTGTCCTGTGGTAGGCTCCAGCTATGTTCCTAGGCAAGCACTTCATCTGACAAGTCCTGTATCTTGGTTTGTACATAGCGTTTGGCTCAGCACCTGCGGTGAGGATCTAAGGTCCCAGCCTCCCTGCAGCATCCAGCGCTGCCACCTCCGTATTCTGAGCATCACTGTCTTACAATTTACTAGCATCCATGTTTGGGTTAGTGTCAGTGTCAGGCTTAATGTCAGTGCTGGTGAAAGAGAGCATGGGTCCTGGAGCCAGCTGCTTGGTGTCAGTGGTGTCACCTGCTGACCTGCGTGACTGCCACCAACCTGCCCTTGTGGTGCTTTTGTGCAGTTTTTCCAGCTGGGAGTCAGAGCACCCCCTTCCCAGGATATGAATGGATGGATGATAAAAGTGAGTGTGCATGAGAGCATGTGTGTGTGTATGTGCCTGTGTGTGCGTGTGCACAGTGTTGTATCATTTCACGGTTAAGCTGGATGGTTAGCATCATCAGCTCTGTTCCATTATTTATCCGATCCCTCTTTCTACAGCACTGCTTGGTCACACAAACCTGGCAGGACTCAGAATTCAGCAAGCACACTCCCCACTGAGCATTCTAATCCAGATGTCCGGGTGAAGTGGGGATGAGGGGACATGGACAGGCAGGCTGAGAAGAGCTACAGACCGGGGTGACACTGCAGTGGCCACTCATGTCTGGCTGCAGCTGCTCCAGAACAAGGCAGAGCCATGCTGCCACGTGCCTCCCGGTTGTTGAAAGAAGCCAGCAATCCAGTATCTGAAATTTCCTGAATTCAAAATCATTATGTCCAATCAACAAAACCCTCCTGTGTTTTGTTGTGCAGGGTTGGCCCATCTCCCCTGGGAACCACCGACTTGTGCTCTCCCTGTAGCCCTCAGAATCCCTGGTTACCTTTGCTTCCAGTACTGGGGACAGTGGACGGCACACTTCTGTAATCCCAGTGCTGAGGGCAGGTAGAGGTGGCACGGTAGGAGTAGGAGGATCAGGAGTTCAAGGAGTGTGAGGCCAAACTGGGCTATGTAAAACTGTTTCAATAAAACAACCAAACAAACCCCCAAGCCAAAGCCCAACCTAAAGAACGTCAAACTTCAGCATCTGAGCACATAGCCCATCAGATGTCCCTCTCACCCTTTTAGAGCCAGAGTCCCCAAAGCCACCTTTGCTGATCACACCCTGGTGTCCACAATCCAAACACAGCCCTCTGCAGACCAGCTCCCACTAATGAGCACTTAGAGGCACTTAGCTGAGACAGCAGGAGAGGGAACTGCTTTATTGATATGTAGGGACTGATGGAAAAGCTTTGCGCCCCCCCATGTGGATTTCCAACTCCGGCTCATATGGGGCAGCTCAGATTCTTAGAGGCCAAGTTCCCGAAGGCCAGAGACTGCTCTGTGACACTCACCCACTGGCATCCAGATGACTCTGTGACTCCACATTCTTGCACTTCTCTTAAGAAGTTCTCACGTTGACACCCTTTCCTCAATAGCCACAGAGGAATCCACGCCACTACATTTTGTGTTCAGTCTCACACATATGGTGTTTCTCCTGGTGGCTGAGTTTTCTGTCTATGCAGATGTAAGCTGGACAGAGGAAAACCCAAGGCCTTGTGTTCCCAGATGGCCTGGGCTGCCTTTAACAACCAGTTCCGTTCATCCATTCACTCCACGTTGGACAGAGTACCAAATCCCAAGGATGGTGAAAATTTAAGTCTCTCTGTCTGTCTGTCTCTCTCTCTGTCTCTCTGTCTCTCTCTCTCTCTGTCTCTCTCTCTGTCTCTCTCTNTCTCTCTCTCTCTCTCTCTCTCTCTCTCTCTCTCTCTCTCTCTCTCTCTCTCTCTCTCTCTCTCTCTCTCTCATTTGGTGGAGACAGGATCTCTCCACGAACCTGGAGCTTATTGACGCAACTGCATTGGCTGGCCAACGAGCTCCCAGGATCCTCCTGTGTCCCCTCCCCCTAGTGTTCAGATCATAGGCAGACACTGCTGTTCCTAGCTTTTTTAAAATGTGGGGTACTGAGTATCCAAACTCAGGACTTCATGTTTGTAGCATTTTACCAAACAAGTCATCTTGCCAACTATGTCCCCTCTCCAGGATTGTCTTAAGAAAGGGTCCCACCCAACACTCCCTTCCAGGTATGGCCCATGGTAGGCCCAATCAACTGCATACATCTGTTGGTCTGCTAAAGATTAGGGCTCAGACTAAACGTATAGTCCCTCTTTCTGAACACTTTCTGGACATAGTTTGCTGTGGAAGATTACAAACAGGATTCTAACTGAATCGTTAAAACCTGGAGGAGTCCCTTTAGCTCAGAAGTCAGCCATCTTTGATTTTCAAGGCATACCCACCATCTCCTTATTGTCAAGAGTAAGGGCTTTGGGGAGAGCAAAGGCAGACTTGACACTATGCAGTAATTACTCTACCCTTTAGAACTGTTTCAAGTGGTTCATTAAAAGAATAAAAGTCCCAAGACACCTAAAGAAGAAATCAGTTCTTCAGAGTCCCAAAAGTCTAGAGGGCATGGTGAGGTGGGTGTGACCACCCCACAAGGCACACATTTGAACAGTCCTTAATAAAACTACTTTCTCCAGTGGCCTGCCATGAATTGAGAGGCAGCTGGTCCTTCCTGCACACTACACTGCCTCTTTATGGGCACCCGCTGTCATTTTCAATGGGGAAATAGAGCGTTTCTCATGGAACAATTGGCATAAAAGAGGCTCTCACATAATGCCCTTCAATCTCCCACAAACGAAAATCAATCAGCCGGTGAGATTGTGTCACCAGAGATCAAAGGGGTGAGTTAGACCTAAACAGGCAGGTGGACCTGACGGGCAGATCGAGGAATGGGGAAAGCAAGGGCTGGAATCACAGGCTTCTTCGAATCACAGGCTTCTCTGATGGCCTCACGGTCTTGTCACTTTCCACGAGGCCAGGACAAACAGGCTGCCTGTAGATCTATTTTGGTCACACAGCTGCAAACACATGATTGATGAAGATGTTTGGCGCCTGGCTCTCAGGAGCAGTGAGCAGCAAGAGACGGCTGCACCAGCCATTAAGAAGCAGAACGTCTGGCTGTTTGAACATTCTTCTTCATTCCCACCGTGAGAAGCAGCCACTCTGGCCCTGGTCCTTGTGACTCTTCCCTAAGCCACAGGTTTCTCTTTTTACATTCCTTTATCTGGGAGAATGGAAGCATCTGTGTTTGCAAGTCTGGCTCCCACTGGCCTCACCGTACTTCATCAGTCTTGGGCACAGCTCTCTTCTTGGTAGAGTTTAGCTTTATTGATTTCTATTTCTGACCTGCTCAATGCTGGCTCATTCATTATTCAGTGAAAATCTGGCCACGAGACCATGGTTTGATAACCTGCCAGCAGGAGCCTGGGCAGGTGGGAACCCACGAAGTCTACCCTTCAAAGAGTCAGACCCCAGATAAAGCTGTGTATTTCCACTCCTCGAGCTGTTCGTTTATACATCGGACCTTCTGAAGAACAGATTATTTCTGCCTGAGTAGCAACTTAGCTCAGTAGGAACAAACAGACTCAAGTGGCTTTGACGGCCAAGGTTTGATCCTAGTAAAAAACAAGTTTATTTTTGAGAAAGAAACAGCTTGGTGGCCACCTATCATGTAGTGGCCTTCAATCCCCAGAGGGAAGACAGGTCAGGGTGGTCTCCATCAGCCACTGTCACCACCAGACCCATTCATTGCTAGGTGATGAGCCCTGAGTGCCCACGATGGAGATTCCTGAACACATTACTGAAAAGAATATGAAAACTCTCCTTCAGAGCAATCCTTTAGAAGCAGAACTTCCTACTTACCAAACTGTGCATAATCTGGTTCTCCTAGAAGACAGTAGATTAGAACATTGCTAAGTCCCCGCTGGCTTCCCTTCCGGGTCAACCTTCGTTACGTACTTTGAAATCGATGGCTAGCTTTGGGTTGAGGTCTTGCTCTCCACTAACACCTACACTCCAAGGCAAGGTGTCTGGAAGCCTGCAAGCTCTCTTCTGGACTTCATCTCTTCAGAACACACCCATGAAAAGACCAGGGTGTGTGCAACTGCCCCCCAACCTCAGACACAGTATCCTACAATACAGGAGAGCAGTCACGCTTGTTTTTCTAAATTTGAAAAGTGAAGGAGCTCATCCTAAAGAATGAAACCAAGACTGTTCTCCCACACACTGGAATAAATGGTAACATCTCTAAACATGCACACAGCACGTAGGCACACACACATGCACACCTGGGGCTTAAGGTCATCACAGATTCCCTGTAGCCCACTGTATTGAGAGGCAGCAAGAAGCGGGTTGTGTAGTGGTGTTTCCACAGCTTTGCTGTGGCTGACAAAGGAGTTGAAAAGAGGGAGAACTAAAGAACCCTCACTCCCAGCTGCCTTCTGCTTTCAGAACAGAGAATAATTCTGACTTTGTGTTCTTTCCCATCTCTGACCTTTGGGAGGTTTCAAGAGAAAGGAAGCTCCCGATGCAGTGCTAACTAAGCTCATGGTTTCTTCTGGATATAGGCAAAGATAATGGTGATGGTGGCAGCGGTGTGGTGGCAGCAGCAGCAGCGTTGGCAGCAGCCAGGATACTGGATACAGGGCCTGGCACTCAGGGAGATAGAGAGTAACCAACAGTAACCCGGGATAAATCAAGAACCCTGAAAGCCTTGGAAATACCTGATTATTACATGCAGGCAACTTTCATCAATGAAGGCACACATAAAGTAACAACTCAAAGTAAAGACGTATTCAGCGTGATTTTTTTTTCAAGCGTCTTTCACAAGAGGCCTTTTCCATCTGTACAATGTCGTTTTCTAAAACACACACAAAGAAAAGGGGTGAAGGACAGGAAGCATCCCTGATGGGAATGAACCCCCTCTTAGTGTGAGCCCCACTCTCCCATTCTCTTACGCACTCAGGTAACCCGTGCACCAACTCCTCAGCTCAGTATTCCTGTAGTGGCCACCATCTGGCTTAGCAGAGATATGTGTTCCTCACTGCCTGAAGCAGGGCCCTGTGCGTATCTGTGCGGATGAATCAACTCCAGATCCCAAAGTCTTAACGCAGACTCGGAAGGACAATATCTGGGCTATTAACAGAGTGGCTACCGAGTGTATGTGGTCACAGCTCTGCTTACAGCAGGTACAGGAACGTCCTGTTAGACTACACACAAATCCTTCTTGCTTATTTTATGAGACATATTTGTTCTCTGGTCACTGCCCCATGCTCTCTGCAACAAAAGAACAAATATCCCTCAGGTTTTTGTCTCTTCTTAGTATCAAGTTAGTTTTAACCTCAACACTTAAAATAAATGACCCAGCTATGAGGAAATTCAGAGCCAAATTTATGACTGGCCATCCTTGAAGGTTAATCTTGGTTTTCAACTTGCTGTGATTTAGAATCACTATGGAAACATATGTAATGTTTATAAGGGAGTTTAGATTAGGTCAATTAAAATGAGAAGACCCCTCCTGAATGCAGATGTCACCACTCCACGGAGAGACTAAACCAGTAGTTCTCAACCTGTAAGTCCTGACCTTTTGGGGGTTTGAACAACCCTTTCACAAGGGTCACATATCAGATATCCTACAGATATTTACATTATGATTTATAACGGTAGCAAAATCACAGTTATGAAGTAACAACGAAAATAGTTTTATGGTTGGGGGTTACCATAACATGAAGAAATACATTAAAGGGTTACAGTGTTAAGGAGGTTGAGAACCACTGCTCCCAACTAAGTTAAAAATCCAAACCAAACTGAACAAACAAAAAAGCAAGCTGGGCAGCAGCATTCATCCCCCTGCTTCCTGGCTATGGACCTACTATGACCAGCTGCCTCTGGCTGTGGACCTACTGTGACCAGCTGTCTCTGGCTGTGGACCCACTGTGACCAGCTGCCTCTGGCTGTGGACTGCTATGGACCCACTGTGACAGGCTGCCTCTGGTTGTAGACCTACTGTGACAGGCTGCCTCTGGCTGTGGACCTACTGTGACAGGCTGCCTCTCTGGCTGTGGACCTACTGTGACCAGCTGTCTCTGGCTGTGGACCCACTGTGACCAGCTGCCTCTGGCTGTGGACGCTGTGGACCCACTGTGACAGGCTGCCTCTGGTTGTGGACCTACTGTGACAGGCTGCCTCTGGCTGTGGACCCACTGTGACAGGCTGCCTCTGGCTGTGGACCCACTGTGACGAGCTGCCCTGGCTGTAGACCTACTGTGACCAGCTGCCTCTGGCTGTAGACCTACTGTGACTAGCTGCTTCTGGTTGTAGACCCATTGTGACCAATTACCTCTGCCTGTGGTACACTGTGACTATCTGCCTCTGGCTCCTGCCCCCATGACTTCTTCACCTTCTACCTTCAGACTGAGCTAAAATAAATTCTTCCCTTCCTTGAGTTGCTATACCAACGTATTTTTTACAACAATGAAGGACACACTACATCTTTTGAAACCAATACATAGAACGTATATGTCGACCTTACGTATTCATTCTGTACCACTACCCCCAATGTTGTCTTAGTTTCCAGCTTCTCTTTGTTATGGTTTCTATACTTCCTTTGTGAAAGACCTCTAGTTGCACGGCACTTTTTGTAAGCTACTGAAAATGCTTTGGGGAGCATGGTGGGATCCGTTAGACAAATTAATTGAATGCAGCCATCAGCATACAGCCCTTTGCAGCAGTAGGCTCTCAAGCAGATGGTAGGGAGTGCCCAAGTCAGGCAAGGGCTCTAAAGAGACTGTCCAGCTTAGGTTTAACTCTCCAACAGAAACCTTCCTTCCAGCTTCGGTTGCCAGGACACACCTGGAAGCAGGTGTGAACTGCACGCTAAGTGTGTTTTAAAGTAAACATAAAACCTGCCTAAGTTCAAAGTCAGGAGCGATGGTCAATTCTGCATCTATTTGCATCCCAGCCCAGGAGACCCCACACTGAGCTTCTTACATGGTGTTCCTTGGGCAAGGCACTAGGCTGTTCTTCCCATCTCATGTACAGAAGTGACCAGAGACTGGAAGCCTGCAGCCTGGTGTGTCAGACAAGGCACATGGATCCTAACTTCCACTGTTGAAAAATTCCTTACCTGAAATGTGGTTTTTCAGATTTGAGGATATGTACACATACGTAGCACATATGTAGTGAGATACCTACTGCAGGGATGGGATCCATAAACACTAAATTCACTAATGTTTCATTTACATTGCATACACATGGCCTGGGAAAAGTATTTCCTGTAATTAACAAAGATTCAACATGTAGAATTTTCACTAATGAAGCCCTGTACGTTTCAGGTTTTGGAGCAGTTTGAATTTCAGATTTAGAGCTTTCTGATTATGGCTGGTCAGCCTATAAAAACTGCTGACAGTCCTGGATACTCCAAACAGCCTTTAGAGAATGATTTTTACACACACACACACACACACACACACACACACACACACACACACACACCCTGCAAGCACTAGGACCTGAGTTTTGATCCCCGAGTGCACTCTTAAAGCTGGGCATGGTAGTACACATGGCAGCAGCCCTAGTGCTGGGGTTGGGGCGGGGCGGGGACTGGAGTGGGGGAGGGGAGGTGGATCCCAGGCTCACTGGTCAGCCAATGTAACAGAAACAGCAATCTCCAGGGTCAGTGGAGAAGTGAAGAGACACTGCCGAGAAAACATAAGGTGGGAAATGACGGATGAAAATGACCTCAAGTGAGCCACTGCTCTCTACACCAGCATAGCCCACCACGATGCTAATACATACATGGATACAGAGTTAGCCAGCACTTGCACTTGTGTGCGCGTACACACACACACACACACACACACACACACACAGAATTAATCATGGAAACCAATATGAAATGTGTCAATTATTGTCGCACACTGTTGATACCACAAACATGAGAATACTGTGCCACACTGGAACATGGCCATACTACATCGTCAGTAGACTACAGCTCTATTGCTGTCTCACAGACCACCACCGTATGACTGATCTGTCACTGACCACACACACAGCAGGACAATCCCTCTGATGTCCAGTTCTCTATGATAACATAGAGCCAGGACTTCTCCCCCTCTTGTCCCTATCTCTGAATATCCCACAAGAGAAGGGAAGTTGGATCTGGAGAAAGGAAGGAAGAGAAGGAGGGCTACACTAGTCTGGGGAGAAATCCTCTCGGCAGAGCAAAGCCTGATGCCTGGTCCAGTTTTCTTGCTTGCCCACTGAGGATGTGGCTGACCAAGGACTTAAGGCCCCGTCTCCTTCAGAGACTGAATAGTTAGCACCCGAACAAACACACCACACACAATCCTGAGGCCAGGGTAATGTGTGGTACACCGCTAGAATGGCCATCAGAACCATTATCCTATATGCATCAGAAATACCACTGAAATGAGCTCAGTCCAGGAAAAGCCAGAGCTCCTGGTTTCACCTGAACCCTGAATACACACAGGAAGGCACCAGAGCAGATTTAGAAACTGCGGAAGAACAAGGGACACACACCTCTGAAATGAACAGATTTCAGAACTGGCCGAGGACACCCAACACTAAAGCCATTTCTGCATACAAGCTGAGTTTTGTTTACCTGGGAATTACGGAATGAAAACTTGCTTCTTTTTCTTTTCTTTCTTTCATTTTTTAAAAAAAAGATTTCCAGACATATAATGAACTATCTTGATCATGGAATACAGGTCTGAACAGGAAATTAACTTGTGTTTCTTATACATGTGCCCTAAAGGTAATTTTGAACAACACTTTGAGGATGCTGGATCCAACCGACATAGAAACTGATGTGTGGGAACCTCCACTTGTAGGCACAGAGAGAAGTACTCCAAGTTTCAAATTTCGGAATATTATAAATTTGGATTTTTTTGTTTTTGTTTTTAAGTTAAATTGCATCATTTTTAATCATTTAAGAGAACATTATCACTTAGTATTTACAAAGACTGAGGTATGGAGGCTCCTGGTTTAACTCAAGATCACCAATGGACCACTGATCTAACAGGCTTTACCAAGTACCCACATCTCGGACAGAATCTGCAGAGGAAGGATTCTCTTTCTTCACACGACCTCCAAGGGTGCAAGCACGCTTAGCCCTGCCTTTGGCTGGCAATGACATTGGTTATCCATACACCACTGCAAAGAGAAATCACAGTCACAGTGAGCGAGGCCTGCTCATTTTCAAAATCCTGGATGTGTACAGGCACAAAATTTTCTTCAGGAACAAAATGCACAGTGTGTTTTGAATAATGATTTCTAAACCAATTACTTTGTCAGCTGTTATCCATCTAGATGGGATGGGCCGGGAGAAGGCTTCTGTCTATATAAGCATTTAAAGTTCAGATGACTGACCAACGTGCTTTGGCAAAGACATTTTCAAAGTTTCTGCTGTAAGCTTTTTATTTCTTTTTTCCTGCCAGAGTTAATTTATAATCATATAAGTCCATCTTAACCTGCATTTGTGAATGAACTCTCAGCTTATGAATTAAGAAAAAACAAAACAAAACAAAATCTTCTCTGGGGAGAGATTGACATTTTTATAATCTTTGTCAGTGGGTCTGTTCAAATGGAGTCTAAATATCACGCTAATGGTATCGATACACATGGGTTCAGAGGGCCTACATAAAACATGCTTGAATTGTCAAAGATATTCTGGTGACTTTTGTGTTTCTCCCAGCTCTAAATTAACATTGATTCAACAAAATCTATGTCGATCCTGTTTTTAATCATGGAAGAATTCTGAGGCTCACTCTGTGTATGTAATAGAAATCTGAAACCAAGGAAGTGTAATGAGATGGACACTGCTCCTTCACTTCTGAACACTTCCCCTTGATATAACACACACAGCAAAGTCCACCAAGGAGCCAGCTCAGCAAAACTGCCCCCACACATCCGCCTGGAACCAAAGAATAAATAGAAGGCAGCCGGCTCCCAGAGAACCCTCCTTCCATCACTCCAGACATTACCTTGCTCTCCATGGATAATCAGACCCTGGCTTGTCTTTCCATGTCATCCCTGGCTACAGTCAACAGCAAGCCAAAGCAATGAGATGAGAACTGATGAGCTCACAGGACAAGGGGTCTCCACGAGCTTCCACCCACAGGGACTGGTTCTGTATGCCCTGCTCAATTTCAGCAAACAAAGGCCATTCACACCATGAGGAGACCGGGGCTCATCAACCCAAACAGAAGGCTCTCTCCTCAATAGGACGCCATGCAGGTATGGACACCAAACCAAACATATCAGCCAAAGACTTCTCTTCCTCCCCCTCCTGTGGATGGTACAATAATGCCCATCAATGATGATATATTAGTTACTTGTCTGTTGCTGTTTCAAAATACTACGATCAGGGAAACGTACAGAAGGAGGGGTTTATTTGCTCCAATTAGAGTCTATTACTATTACAGTAAGAAGCGGAAGGGCATGGTGGCCGGAGCAGAAGTTGAGCTCCAAAGCAGAGAGTGAACTCAAAACAGTATGTATGTTTAAACTCTCAAAGCCTGCCTCCAATGACATATCTCCTCCAACAAGGGCACACCTCCTAAGCCTCTCCTAACAGTGCCACTAACTGGAAACAAAGCATCCAAATGCTGGAGACTGTGGGGAACATCTTAATCCACAACAGATAATGACAACAGCTTGCATTGGCTTACTGGGTAAAAGATGACACTGACCTGAGGGTACATATATCTTGTCAAAGGTCCTTAGAGTCTGCTATAGAACCTATCTATTAAGTTACTGGGTTTTCCAAGTAACTGCTTGAGTTCAAACTGCATGCCACAGCCTTTGCATTCACAAGCACACTGTATTGCAGGGTCTGGGGAGATGGATCAGTCTTGCAACTGGGCTTGCAAGCACAAAAACCGGAGTTTCACCTCCAGGACCTGTATCAAGAACGCTTGGTGGACATAATGTGCTTATGATATCAGCCCTCCTAGCCTACTTGGTGACTTCTAGGCCAGTGACAGGCTCTGTCTCAAAAACAAAGTAGATGGTGTCTGAGGAATAATAATATCTTAGCTTCTCTAAGCACATGCACAGATGTGTGCCTGCACACACTCACACAGGACTACACATACATATACATGCATATAAAAATAGGATTGTGGGGGGGGGGTCAGGAGTAAAGTATGAACTAAGTATTCACATGACCCTAGGTTCAATCTCAAAAGCCCCTCTCCCCTAAAAAAGCTATGCCATTAAGGTCCTAGATAGGGTATGGAGCAAGTATTAATAGAACAATAGGTCAGCTGTGAGTCTCTGCATCCTGAGACGTGTTATGCAGCTGGGGAAACCATGGCCAGTGATGCCTTTCCAATAGTATTCACTGAGCCCTGTTCTCTGTCTCAGCGTCGACTCCTCTGTTTCAGTGGTGACTCTTCTCCTTGGGAAAGCTCCTGTAACATCTGCTTTTCTTGCTGCCCTGGCTGAATCCCTGGCAAGAAAGGTTCATCTTGGCTCACAGTTTGAGGGGCACAGCCCATCATGGAAGGGAGAAGACATGGCTACAGGTAGGAGTACACATCTGGGCCTCCTCTAATTTTGACTGGACAGGAAGCAGAGAAATGACAGGAAATGGGATTGAGCTATAAAACCTCATGCTTGCTTCTAGTACCCCATTTCCTCCAAGGCTTCACTTCCTACACACGGCACCACCAGCTGAAGATTAAATGTGCGAACACACGAACCTGTTGGGATAGTCCACACGCAATACACACCACTCCCTGTCTACCTGCTAACACTGAACCTAGTCTGTCCCCAGAGTCAAAAAACAAAAAAACAAAAAACAAAAACAAACAAGCCAGAGGGCTGGAGAGATGCTCTTCCAGAGGTCCTGAGTTCAATTCCAAGCAACCACATGGTGGCCACAACCATCTGTAATGGGATCTGATGCCCTCTTCTAGTGTGTCTGAAGGCAGGTACAGTGTACTCATACACATAAAATAAATAAATAAATCCCGGGCTGGAGAGATGGCTCAGAGGTTCAGATGGGAGAGGCCGGTTTGATTAAGACATTACCTAGAGGTTCACGGATGAAAGCTTGGGTTGGGGAAGGAAGGTTTCCCACTTGCAAGTCTGGGTCAGTTTCCGAGAAGGGAAAAAGTAACTGCCCATTACAGCAACACAGATTATTTTAAGAAACACAGCCATGGGCACCCAAAGGTCAGGTTACATACGCAAGCAAACACAGCTAGTCAGCAGAAGGTCTGAGGCCAGTGTGCAGGCTCCTCTAGCTCCTCTGATAATTGCTATTATTTATGAGAATGCAGAACCATCAAGGTCATATAGTGTCGGGCAGGCTAAGATAATTTCCCAGGGGCTAAGAATCTTAGACAACATTCACTCTCCCTTGCATGTGGTGGTGGTGGTGGTGGTGGTGGTGGTGGTGGTGGTGGTGGTGGTGGTGGGGTGGGGTGGGGTGGTAGGCATACCGGCCTGGGACATGCTGCCTGATTGATGGTACAGGAGAGGTGAGGGCTAGGATTCAGCTGTCCATTACTGAGGATTAATGTTAAATAGGAAGCTACAGATCTTCTCCAAATTCCCTTTAGCTGTTGAATTTTATTCTTAGCCTTCCAATCTTACAGAAAGTGGACAGCTGGTGACTATATTAACTAGCCTTTGCTGCCACAACAAATGTGGTGGTGCAAACAACAGTCACTCAGCTGCACACAGAGCTGGATACTGGGAGTCCAAGTTCAAGGGGCCAGCGGGCTTGGTCTCTCCAGAGGCCTCTCCTTAGCTTGCCGGTGATCAATGTCTTGTTGCCATACAGGGATACCCCTGTTGTCTCTTTCTCTTTTTATAAAGACACTAGTTCCACTGGAGGGAGCCTCCACCTTTGCTCTCATGAATCTTAATCACCCTGGTAAAGGCTCTGTGTTCAAGTTAAGTCCTGCTGGGGGCTGCGTTCATCGGGAATAGAGGCAGGGCACACAGGCAGCCTGACAGAGCAGTCCACACACAACTTTCACAGATATTTGTTGATTTCTTTTCTAAGCAGAGTTCCCTGGGAGGTACTAAGGCCAGAGATAAGAAACCCTCTGGCCTCCAACAGATTACAGTCCAGCTGGAGGAAGATGTGAGTGGGCAAGAGGCATCGGTGGGTTACGAAGACTAAACCAAGATCAAGCAAGACTTGGCAGAGGCTCCGGTCTCTACATTTTCTAAATCTACCCTCCTAAGGAGCAGGGTCTGAGGTGCATTGAGTGCACATTTCAACTGTAATACCACTTGCGATTCCCAAGCAAAATACAACATGCTATGTTGCATTTAGCCAACCTCACAAAGTGAAGGAGCAAATACTAAATGCTAGGACCACAGCACCGTACACATGTGAATTAGTAAGTGAAGCGAGCGTGTGTGTCTCGGAAAGCTATGGAAAGGCATGGACGGGGGCGGGAAACATCAGCAGCCTTTAGACAGCTGACATCACCCTCACAGGACGGAAGCTGAGGAGGGGACAGCGCCGTGTTCCAGGACGTTTCTGATCCAGGGAACAGGGAGTGGTCTGGTCCCAGGAGTGGACACTCATAGAGGATGCCAGTCAATTCCTGCAGGGTGCAGCTGTACCGCAGTATGCAGCATCATGTAGCTACAGAGGCTGCCAGGGCCACCGAAACTGCCATGTTCACGGCTGGGACTGAGGAAGGAAAGAACAGGAGGTGGGGTGGAGGCTCACAGACAGGCCACACAACAGGTAGAGGGAAGGCACCCCTGGGGTCAGGTGGATAAGTGGGAAACAGAGCTGCAAATAACCGTTAGTCTAGAAAGCCTTCTTCCCAATCTATTTAGGGGGGGAAAAAAATCACACCTGAAATCATTATAATTTGAAGAGTAACTGAATAATGAAAACTCAGTTCAGAACCAAAGGTATTGCCTCTTCAATTTCACTTGCTAGTTCCCAACTTAATTTTTAAGTTAAGACTCCTCTAATGAGACTCAAAACTGTTCTCGATGAATTCAAATGGCAATAAGGGGAAGAAAAGATGCTAAATGAAAGATGTGTTCCATCTCATACACTTGCCTGCTGGGGGCTGGGAGCCACAGAGAGGGCAGATATAATTCTCCGCTACACAGACCATCTAACTACAAATTGCATTTGTCAGACATGGGAGTCAGCGGACCTGAAAAGAACAGGGACTGCTGAAAATAGTCTCTACGTCACAGACTTGAACTTGGCAAACATACATACATGCTATACACACGTGAGCATGGATGCACCGGCATACACCGGCAGCTACATATTCATTTACACACATATACAATTTGCTTTGACCAAAGACTTGATTTGTGCTTGTTTTGCTCTACCTGTGAGAGCAGACAGACACTGCCCACTTCTCTGGAAGCAAATGCGTGTGCAAACCCATGCTCCGTGGCTGTAACTGGGTGTGTATAACTGGGTGCAGGGGCATTCGAGCTCATTAAGGACAACGGTCCTAGCATTGCTGGCTTAAGCTGCCATCCTGGAAGGTGCCCCATGTACTCAAAGTGACAGTCACACAAGAGGCCTCTACAAGAGAACTGCAACTCCGTGCCCCACAGAAGTCATCGGAGACATATATGTATTAGTTTAACTGGCACTGCTTCTTTAGAGGAGCCTGATTGTACAGGACCTGTGGTTGAACCCAAGAGCCGCTCACTTTCCATTGGCCTAGGTAAGAGAGAGGGTTTACCTTGTCTAAGCAGGAACAGATAGAGTAGCTCCTTATCCCCGGTTCATTGTGTTCAGACTTTTTTTTAAATCACACTGGTAGGTTCTAAACTAGGGTATAGTGGATGACAGGGTAGTTAGCTGATGGTAGTTAGTTTCCAAAGCTAAGAGAAATAAATAGTACAGTGCAATGCTGGTCCGGCCTGGGCCATGCCACTACCCTCGACCTGTCGCCAAGGCCAGAGAGTGTCTATCAGAAAAACTCTCTGATGTAGGACTTAGAGGCCCACAGTGGTCCTACAAGATGGGAAATGAGCTGTGGTCCAAGCACTGGTAGACGGTAGGCCTGTGAGCCAACAGACAAGGGATCAACTCATTCCCGTGCTGTGTGAAATAAGAGGCTGAAGTGCAGGGCTTAAGAACAAGACGGATTCGATATAGAACTGTTCTTTGTACACGCCTCACATTTTGGTCTTTATTAAGACTTTGTCACAGTCTTGTTGCAAATGTCACCAGAGCAGAGACTTATGCTTCTAATTCATGCTTGTAATTGGTGTCCAATTAGAATCAGATTACCTGAGCACACCCCAGAAAACTCGTTTGAGCTCGACACAATGGCACACATCGGGAAATCAGAGCTTGAGAGGCTAAGGGAGGAGGGCCAGAAGTTTCAGTCCAGCCTTGGCTGCATAAAGAGTCCCAATGCCCCCCAAAATAAAAACAATCTACAGGTTAAGAAGCACTAGCTAATGTATGCTTTGGTAACTGCTAGGGAGGGGTCGGCCCACTGGGACCCCTCTTCAAGGATGGCCTAAGTTCCTTTCCACCACTTCAGTAGCTGGCTCTCGCTTCCTGTTGCTCGACCTCCCTGTATACTGAAACAGACCTTTGTTGGGTCTGGTTTTATCCAGCATAATCCAGGACACTAGGTCAAAGAACAAGACCTACAAATCACAGGCAACTCCAGCGCAACCCAATGGAGCCTTCTTTCTGTTTGTTACATTTCTGTGGGACTACAGTCGTTCAAGCATGGCAAGAACTGCAAGGGATGCTCTCGGGAGGAGAGCCTGAGTCTTTCCCAGCCTCAATACACCAGAGATTGAAAATGACCTAAAATGACCTTAAATGCCCTAAAGGCATCTCTATAGTCGATCTGGGGGAGAATGCTTGTTGTTGTTGCTTGAGGGTGAAGGTATACGAAGCTGCAGAAGTATGCACAGGTGTTACCGTGAACATAATGAAGGCTCTACACACACACTGCCTTTTAATTCTCACCAAGTTCCTGAAGTTGGGACTCTTGCTTTTTGGACTGGGCAGAAAGCACAGACTTCCACCAATCAGATGAGCTGCTTGAGGGCACGTGGTTGGGGCGGCAGGGGTGTGTCATCCCAGGGTTCCATTACCCACATCTGGAGCACCTGCATCTTCTATAAGCTGCAAGGACCACTGAGAGTAACGATCTCTTTAAGGCCATTCCACTTAAGAACCTGGGCTACACACATGTGCACACGAATGTAGGCACACGTCCCAACTATGTGCGTGACGGCACAGATACGAAGACCCTAAGGCCTGCCTCTTGGCAAGGGCTTAGGGAGGAAACCCACAGTGAGCAGACAGAATATAAACTTGGCTTCGGGAGCTTAGAGGGGGTAATTTTAAGTCCACTTCTGAGACCATCATACGAACAGCTTGCTCAGAACACATCCTAAAAGCTTCATTATCCTTAAGTCTTTTGGTAATTTTACAAAAATATTTCTAGACCTCCACGCCAGCAGTTCCACAGAGCTTCGAGGGGAATGGCTTTTCCTTTCCAACTGTATTGAAAGCCGGGGCTCTTTGATAAGACACATGCTACGCATGGCAACAGGATCCAAAGCTGCTTCATCTCTACATTTCATAGTCTTGTTATGGGTATGATTTAATAGATTTCAGAAACATTCCTAAACGCTATGCAACCTATAAGAAAACATTCCTATTGGTGAATTTAGTCTAAAGTTTCATCCATAAAAATGAACATCAAGTAAGATCAGTGCTATTCTTTGTACTAACCTTCCAGTGGCTAATTCTAGGACTTTCTTTTCTCCATCCAATCTTTAGCAATCATAAAGTGTGTGTTGGGGGACCGGTTCCATAGGTAAAGCAATTCTCTGTGCAAATGTGAGGACCTGAATTCAAACCGCCCATTGCCGGTCCCTACTGGAGCAGAAAAGCAGAGGCAGGAGGATGTGTGGGAGCTCCCAGGTCACCTAGCTTGAAGTACTTACGTGAAAAGACCCTGTCTCAAAAAAGGCAGACAGTGTGTACTAAGACTGGAGGATGTCCTCTGCCCTCAACACTTGGACCATAGCACGGGCATACCTACAAGTATGTGTGGTGCGTGTACACACATAGACACACAAAGACACACACAGACAGAAAGACAGACAGACGCACAGACATATACACACAGAGGGGAAGTGGGGGAAACAGATGCCTTGCCTCTTGAGGAAGTCTCTGGTAGATGTTTTCAGTTTCCTGTCCTCAGCCTTGGCGGCTGGAACGTCTTACTCAGCAGTCTGCTCACAGGGTTGCTTTATGAGCGCTATGAGACTTTCATGAAGACAGTTACTAGAGACCGAGGTCTGGAGATTAGCTAAAGTTAGGGTCAAGCAGGGAAATGCAGACTATGGAACTGAAGGGGCCTTCAACTGCATGGCAGGCTACTGATGTGGGAAGTTTAGACAGTTGGGCTCACAGGTGTGGGGGTGCAGCTCAGCTCTGGCCTAGCACGCACAAAGCCTTCAGTCTCCATCACCACACCAACTGAATATGCTAATGCACGCCTGCAATCCCAGTACTTGAAAGGTAAATGGACATTGCAAGTCTGACGCTGACCTGTACTAGATACCTAAGACCCTCCATTCCAAAATAAATAAATAACTGGACCAGCAAAGATCAAAATGAACTAACGGCCTCTTTGAACATCGTACTTCCTTGTTATTTTTTAATGAGCATAAAAGCATGTTCCAAAGCACACAAAGAGAGATTAGAGGAGCCCAGGAGCACCCCTTAACTTCACCTCTGTAAACAGAATGGCAAGCTGACAATTACTGCAGCTTCATAAAAAGCTTTCCTCACTGCAGGACAAAAAGACAAACAATGCGGAGGAAGACTTGAGTCTACCCTGGCCAAGGAGAACAGAAGGCAGTGAGGTCTGAGGGCAAATGTGGAGAGGGGCAGCCCCCTCTCTGCAAGTAGGTGCGCCCGGGGGCAGCAAGCAGACTTATGCAAGAGGTGAACGCCCTCCTCTGCACGGTGGACAAAAGAGTCAGCTTGCAGAAGGGATGAAAGATGCCAGAAAGCCCAGGGCGAGCTGCCACTTGTGAAAGGGACAGGCGGGCGGGGGAGGGTCTCGGAAAACCCAACAAAACCTGAGATGCTGGCCCTTGGATTCAAGAGCCCAGTGCCAAAGAGTGCTCCCTGAATCCTGCTAGGATCAGCAAAGAGATGCCGGCGGGGCTGATGCTCAGAATGGGAACTGAGAAGAATGTTCCTGAGAGATTTGTGGTGTTCCTCCTGAGTATGTGGAAGAGCCCTTTGGAGATGGAGGAGGTAAACAGGCGAGTGCTGGTCCTGAGGAGTAAGTTCACCGGAAAGAGTTGCCAAAAACTGAACACAGCAAGCCCTCAGGGATGGAAGTGGTGGCGTGGCACTTAGGCACTGGTTGCTCTTCAGGTCACCTGGGTTTGGTTCCTGGCACCCAGATGGCTGCTCACAACCATCTGTAACTCCAGTTCCAGAGCATGCCCTCTCCTGACCTGGAGCTCTGCACCCATGTGGTACACAGATATACATGCAGGCACAACAACCATACACCTAAAATTTAAAACATAAATAAATAAATACGCTTTTTCTGGCTTCCCATCTCACCATGTGACCTCTTCTCCGTGTGTTCCTATCACTGTAATGCCAGGGTCATGAAGCCCTTGTCAGAGGAAGAATTACACGGGCTGGCTCTCTGTGCCTTACCCTTTCAGATTGTGAACAACCTCCGTTTCTTTATCATTTATTCTACTTCAGCTATTTTGCTACAGTAATGGAAGTCAGATTATTACAAGGGTTAAGCCACTTGCTTAGGAAGCCAAGAATTCTTTCTAGGTTGTCTGAATCTGTAATACATGACGACTGAGAGAACTTGGAGAATGTTTGATACCTGGTTGTTCCGGCAGCTGGCAAACACATTCTACCCATCTTCTTGGACCTACCAAAGACAGGTAAAGGTCACACTTTCTCCTTATTCATTCTGATTTTTAGGAAAGTTGCTAGGAAGGATCAGAGCTGTAATTCAGGGAGGAAACTGTCCCAGAGGGATGATCCTCAGTTTACACTGACGACTACATGGTGTTTCCCACGCACCTTGACTAACGTCATGGAGTTTACTGAGGACCAGGGCGTGGGGATCTGACTCAAAACCTGAGTTTTCTGAGCATTCACCCTTGAGCCTTCTGTGGCATGAAATAAAACCAAGTGGGAATTCCCTCATCTATCTATCAGTGAACCCCATGGCCGGGCTATGGAGGCAGAGGCTGTGGTGGGCAGGTGGGAGCAGCCCCAGCAGGAAGCCAACCCAGAGCATGGAAAATCCTGCTCCCCAGAACAGTCATCGTCATGCATGGTTTCCCAATGGTGCACACACAAAGACAACATGAATCTGCCAGCAAAGAACAGGTCTCCCCTGCTCCTCCTGGCCGCTGTTGGCTTGTGGCGGCTTAATCCTGCTCTGTGCACTGAAAATGTCTCTAAGGATTTCTTTCCATTTCATTAGTTTATCCTGTGGGCTGTCAGCAGCTAAGAAAGAAAAACCTGTTGGGTGTGACAGAATGCTTTGATTCATTCACTGCATGCTAGGAACACAGATTTGGTAATGACTTATTTTGATAATAGCTGGTAATAATAATAACAACAGTGGCCCAGTGCTAGCCAGAGTAAAGAAGGAAGGTGAGGGGGAACCGGAGGAGGCAGGGTGTCCAGTTGTTGATGGGGGAAGTCTGAGAAAGAGTTCTTGTCAGTGCTGTTAGCAGCTGGCTTCAGGCCCTCCCCTGTCTGACCACAAGCTGGCCTGAGCAGCTGAGAGACTGGCCCCAGGGCGTCCCTTGGACAGCTCCAGTCTGACACAGAAATGGAGGTGTAGCTTAGTGTGGATGGGTGCGGGAGGTGCTTCTCATGGGACAAACGCTGGCAAGTTCAGGGGCCATCAGGCCTACAAAGGACAGAAAGAGGAGCAGGGAAGGCCAGGCCCAGCTTGCCCCAAGTTGTAGAAGGCAGGAGGCTACGGGTGATGGGGTGAGGAGTGTCTTATGTCCTCTTAGGGTGAAACCACCAGAGGCCAGATGAAGGGGCAGACCAGGGCGAGAAATATCTTTAATTATAAGATACAGACTCATGAAAGTAATTCAAGCCACAGTGACCTAACCTAATGAAATAACCTAAATCTAAATTTGTAATGCTTGTAGGTGGGAAGGGAAATCCTTAAAGAACATCATTCTTTAAGAAAATAAGACATCATTAAGCATATTATATACGTATGTGTGCACACACACACACACACACACACACACACACTGAAACACACAGACGAACACCGAAACTCAAAGCCACGGGGTCTGCTGGGGACACCTGTCAGCTGGCCACTCCTGCATAAATAAATAGCCTCTGAATAAACTCCACTTGTGTTTAGATGCCCGGGTCCCTTGTCAGACAACAGGCTTGTCCCCTTGGGAGGCTCTGCTTGGTTTCTATTGTACAAAAACTGAAGGGCTCTCTAGTCCGTTGGAACTGCTAGAATACTGAAATCGCTTTCACAGTCTACATGACACTCAGAATAAACACTGGGAATTGACAAAATGACCAATTACATGAAGTAGCTCTGCCTGACGTAATACAAAGCAAATCTTCCCCCAGTATTCTCCAACCGAGGTGATTCAACAGCCCAGCCTGCCTGTGATTTTGAACCTGAAGACGGTGCCACCTTTGAGGTCTGAGCAAGGCCTTGAGCACTTCTAGCTTCTCCTTCCTATTGGTTTCATTTAGGCTAGAAAATACCAACGTGCCATTCAGTTCACAAGCCCAGCAAGTATTAGAGGACACGAGGTGGCTCCCTGTCCTGTCAAGTCCCTGGTCTCAGCACACGTTCAGGGTCTCACTTCCACAGGATTAGAACACATTACAGGACGCCCTTACTTGGGTTTGGTTTTGGTTTTGGTTTTGTTATTTTTCAACTTCATGATGGTGTGAAAGCCATATGCCTTCAGGGGGAACTGTCCTTGAAAAGTGGAGCATGGTGATGCACACCTGCAGTCCTAGAAGGACCAGGAGTCGAAGGCTATCCTCTATTACATAGCAAGTCTGGGGTAGCCTGAGCTACACCCTCTATTACACAGCAAGTCTGGGGCAGCCTGAGCTACATAAGGCTATCTCCAAAGAGTAAGAAAAAAAAGAAACTGTCTTTTCAATACTGATCCTTCCTAAGGTATAGGGCCTTATGACACTGGGCAGTAATGACAGGGGGCAAATGCCATCAGCCCCACATTAACAAGGACAAAACACTGACACTTAATAGTGACTTGTGCTGTTAAGCAATGGTATAGTAGATGAAGACCTATGCATATACTATTTTCTACTTTCAGTGGTTTACTTGGATTCAATCAAGGAACACTTGCTATGTCCCAGTCATGTTCCACGTGTCCAGCACCATGTCCCCATTGTTTTACCCTCTGATAGGACATGTGCTGTTGTGGTTTTCCTCTCTGGCAATGCCACATCTATGAATTACACATCCACACACTCTACACATACATACATACTAACACACACATACACACATACCTCACACACACACACACACACACACACACACACACACACACACACACACCTCCTTCTGTTTCAAGTCCTTACTCAAGTGTCAGTTCCCCTAGGAAGTGATGCCCCTCTTCTTCAAACTCCTCCTCCTTCCAACAGAGCCCAGCTGCCTACCCCCCACTCCTGCATCCTATACTCTCCCCGCCATCCGGGCAGCACAGCATCACTGAGCCTGGATGCCTTCCACTTGTCAGAGGGAAGACAAGGTAGGGAGGGATAGTGCTGAGAAACGGGCTTGAGTCAGATACGATTCTAACGTGAGCTTCTGACAGGTGTGGAGGGGCAGCCCCCTTCTTTGCATCCCCGTATCTTTAGGCAGAAAGCTGACTGTGGGCATTCACAACTACTGGACAGCCCTGTAAGCCCCAAAGGAAATGGAATTCCATTTGGGAAACCCTTAAAGCCTGAGAATGATCTTTGGGGGGGGGGGGTCTCAGAGACTCTAAACAGGTAGAATAGAGGGGGTCTCAGAAACTCCAAACAGGTAGGGTAGAAGGGCCTCAGAGACTCTAGACAGGTAGGGCAAAATGATGAAAACATCACAGAAATCAATGCTAGCACATCCCTGCCCATACCCCTAAACTTGGATTTTTATGGTGTTTAAAGGTACATTATAGATGACAGACAGACACACATTATACTCAACTGAATATAGATCCCATGTACACTTGAATCTGTACTAGTTACTTCCCAGTGTATTGGAGGAATCATGATAATTTAAAATCATGAATTAAGAACACGACACATCTACTCGTGACACAGAAGCTACCGCCCGCTCACCCAGCTTTAGGCATTAGCGACTCTTTCCATGGTGTTGTGTCACAGGTACAAACCCAAAAACCTCGTCCCCAGAGAATGTCTTACCTAACATAGAATGGAACAGACTGAATCCTGTAAGAAAAAGCTCTAAGCAAACAAAATCCCACTTCCAAACACAATGCAATGGTGAAGGATACCCACTCCATCAGTGTAGCCTAGCAGAGAAGCCGGTGACTGAACTCTGCTTGAGACAACCCAAGCCCGGCCCCCTCACTGCTAATTCCTTTTCCTTTCTTAGGACACATAGGGTACCCATGGTGGCTATCAAGGTAGGATTTACCCAACTTCATCTGCACACGACAAATACAGAAACATTCCTGCTCCACATTTCATGGACTATTAAAAAGCATGAAACCGTGTGGTCCACGAAACAAGAACCACACCTGCCACCATTGCTGGAACTACTCCAGAAACCCGGTGACAGATGTCTCTTCTTAAGCACAGGAGTTTTTGACTCCTTCATACACATGGCTCGCTTCAGTGTATTCTTTTACAAGGCATGACAAACAGCTGACCAAAAAAGGCATCAAATCCCTCGCCCACGACGGCCCAGTCCTGAAGCTCTTGGATAACCCTGAGCGTCCTTCTCATCCCCAACCCCTGAAATCTGAGGACCAGCTCAACCATAGAGCAGGCATCCACAACAGCGGGAACCCAGAGATAACTTCTAAAAGACTTGGGCACACACTGCTGCTGTTCTAACCGTGCAATCTTCACCGTTGGCTCTGCAGTGCAATGTAACCAGGGATAAAAGAGTTTGAATTCCTTCAGAGGAACTAGCATGGGCAGCTGAGGGTGGACTGGAACACGGTCAAGAGAGTCCCCAGCAATGACACTAGGGACACATGAGGAGTTCCTGGAGCACCAGTACAAACTGCAGCCAACCTTTCAGGTGCACGGGAATGTTAGGAGACAGCAGGGAACAGAGGCATCTCCGTGATGACTAAAGTGTCAAAATATTCAAACCAGCTTCAACCACCTCAGGTGTCAGACACACTAAGAGTTTGCTTTCATCAGCCAGTGTACACTACTGTCACGGTCCAACTGTCACACCAGCCCGACTCCACCTGAGCAACAGTCTTGGGACAGAGGCCTGGTTTCAAACTCTCAACTCACAGCAGCCAAGACACTAGAGCAGGAAGAAGAAGAAGTGGACGATCAGACCCAGGGCTCAACAACCACGCCTCTCCAGAAAGCAGAAACTCCTAACCAGAAAGGAGCACTCCTGGCCGACCACGCACAGAGGAGGAGGGAAGGAGGGGAGGGAACAGGAGGAGGCACTCCCAGACACCTACCTTGCAGAAGGGCTCCGTTTCTCTTGAAGAAGGTACTGCCCGGCCAGATGGGTGGACCTGATGTGCTAGAAGAGAACACAGATGTGCATGAGGCTTTGAGAGCGGGGACCCACTCACTCCCCAGCGGCCCCTCATCCAGCCTTCACTTGTGGTGGCCTAGAAACACTTCCCCAGGTGTGCTTCAAAAACAATCAGGTGAAAAACAGGCTTTCTGTTCCCCGGCAAACCATCAGTCTTGGCTAGGGTCACACCCGGCCACTGAGCTCATCTACAGGCAATTGGCAAATGCACGTGGTGTGCTGACTTGATTAGGTGGTAGCAATGAACACAGAAGGCCTGCTCACCTGCTTTCGGAGCTCACAGAAGCATGTGGCAGACAAGTCTTGTCTGAGTCTTGTGACTGACCAGGGCCGCAGGCACTTCTCGGTCATACATCAGAACTCGTCCACTCTATACCTAAGCTGGCCTTCCTTGCCATCTTTCTTACAAATCCTCTTCACACAGATGTAACCTTGCTCTGCTCCCGCCCTCCCGTGTCTATTGTTTTGCATCTTGTTTTCAATTTCTTGGCTTAAAATGTTGCACTCTGTACCCCATAAAACACTGGGTGGATGGACTGCCACCCAGCTGTAGTAACAGCAGCGGCAAGAACATGAGCAAGGTCGATCTATCACTGAGGCACCCTCTGCATTTCTAGATGAGCATTTCACTGTCTTAAGACAGTTGGTGGAAAACTTTATAGCTGCCCGATCTTAGTAAAAAACCCTTCGAGTGGAAAGGGGGTTATCCTCAATCAAGGACTCGCTTAAGATTAATGTTGGAAAGCCGTCGCCTCACATTAGCACATCCAGCCCAAGAGGCAATTTAAATTACTCTCACCAAAATAGTATACGGCAAATGATGTTGGTTGATGTAGCATCAATCAGATTCAACACTTAAAAAATTGAAATCGGTCAAAGAGATCTATCTGTAAGTCCATCAGGCAGGCAAGGCAGGCAGGCAGGCAGACAGATATAGACACACACACACACACACACGCACACACGCACACGCACACAAGCACGCACCCCTGAATGAACACAAGAACTCTTCAGTAGTCAGCCGCAGTCTGGTTGTGAAGGACAGGGATGCTGCTAGCAAGGCCCGGGGATGCCGGTGCATTCTGCCTGCTGGAATTTCATTACCAGAAGTACAAATACTGTCACAGCTATAGGGACACAGTACATGATTGAGGAGGAGTTAGAAAAGAAAAAAATGCTACTGCATAAAAATGCTATTAAATATCATGATAATGTCAACTGTGCTTGCTAACATGGGCATCTTGTGTTTCCTGCACTCCACTTTCACGTGCCTTGCTTTGTGCCAGGGTATCTTTTTTTTTTCCCTTTAATGAATTAGAGGTTTGATCACCCTGTGAGGAGCAACTGTACCAGCACCCCTGCCCTCAGTTCCCATGATCCTTAGCATTCTTTAGCAACAAAGGGGCTTTAAATTGAGGTTTCTACACCTCTATGTAGTACTACTGCAAGCACAACAGACTGTACATACACCATGTTAACTATAACCCTTATATGTACTGGGAATCTAGAAGCTGGTATCGCTTTCTTTAGTACAGCACCTGCTCTGCTGTGGAGGTCTGAGCAGAACCTGCAGATCTGAGCAGTGTGTGTCCTAGGGTCTTGAATGCACATAGATTTTGTTTTATTTTGCTTTGGATCCACTACAAATAAAAGTGATTGGAAATCACGTGCCCCCTGCAGTCCTGAGTCTGAGCCCTGGTTAGTGAGGCTTATGGGTGACAGGGGGTGCACAGGGCAGTACCAGACCATGCTGGGGTTGGGGTCTCAGGGCTGCAGGACAGTGATGGCTGACTCCTCTCCCATGTGGGTCCTTTCCGATGGCATTTGGTGGCGCTTTAAAAGGCTCAGTCAGGAAGAACAAGGTGCGTTTAAATGTTTAGGCTGGCCTTTAACCACCCTACCAAGTTCTCAGAGCCCTACTGTCTTATCTTTATAATAAAGCAGGAAACAGCAAGCTGACTGCTGCCAATACTGAACTGGCTGATTCATAAAGATATTTAAAAACTGAGGACTTCATTATATAGAGGAGTTCACTGCTCCTGGAGAATTCAATAATTGAGTATTACTGCAGAAGCCTGAATATCCAGCTTACTGCCACCCAAATCTCCTTTTTATCCTGACCTTGATTTGGCTGAAAACCGAGCAGACACCCAGGATGGAGCAAATGTGGGGAGCTGAGGTCAGATAAACCCAGTGGTTTTAGATAAGGAAAATTCCCTGTATGATAGAAATCTACCGGAGGGTTTCTATAGCACCCCTTTTAACACCTAAGACACTCATCAGTATTCTGTGGTCACTGGGCTCTGCTGTCCCTCTGGTCTGTCCTCAGGTGGTAGAGGGAGGTTTGGCCCTGCAACGGCCTCTTGCTATCCTCAAAGAGTAGAGGTGTATGCATAGCGAGTGTAGATGTGTGAGTGCATGCAGATGGTGTGCACGTGTTTCTAGCAGCTAAGTGAGCCAGGCATTCCCCCAACGCTAACTGCAAAGCTTTTGAGCTCCCAGGTGCCATATTCCACGGGCTCCTTTTAGATTTTTTTCCCTCAAAATGATATCATCTGACTGTTAGGGATTTAAGGATTTATCAAGCGCCTATTGAGAACTGTGTTTGGTGCTACAAAAGCCTGGGAAGAAGAAAAAAAAAAAAAGAAAAAAAAAACCTAATAAGACTCCTATCTGTGACCTCTGAGACCTTACTGCAGACTTTCCTCTGATGCCGTCTAGAGAGACGAAATGCCGGTGGGAAGGCTAACGGCGCTGGCTCCAGCTGCGGGCTGGCAAAGCACAAACCTGACTGTTACTCCTACAGCTGGAGACATCCCTGGCTGATTGGCCTTCAGAACTCAACGCTGGTTAAAAATACATCCAAATGAAATTACTTAAAAACACATAGTAACTGCAGCCATTCAGAGAAAATAGTGGTGTGATGTTTGGGAGGGGCAGTACCTCCTGCCCCCTTTTCCAAATCAAGGGAGGCGGGATGGAGTGGCAGACACGTGGTAAGAACCTTGTTCTGTAAACACAAGTGTGGCTGGTGAATGTCACTTCTATGCAAGGCGGCCAGGAAGGACCCATAACTGAACGGGTTCACATCATCTCACTATGGTCCCCACACTGCTGACCAGGACAGCAGAGTGGTCAACTACTGAGCCCAACCGTTTCCTCTGGTTCTGTGCGGCGGGCAGGAGAGAGACAGAGGTCACCTTCCCATTCCAGAGGTGAGCAGTCCTGGGAGGTTCTGGGACTCTGAGGTAGCGTCAACACAAGAGCAACCCCGGGATTCCAGAGTGCTTGCCTTCCCACACACAACTCGTAGCCATCCTTCCCCACGGCAGGTCTTTTGCTAGGCATCTCTCCTAGGCCAAGTCCCTGGCTAGAAAAAGCAATCTGACTAACCACATGTGAAAAACAGTGGGCTCCTATTAGCAGAAACAGTACAAGGCCCGCACTGCAAATGTCTCATTTCAATAATGCGCTAACAGTGACCTTCAGCACTATCAGAGGGACCAACTCAGCGACAAAGGATGCAGGCCAACAGGTTAAGAGGGTCTTGCCTGCCAGAAAGTCTGTCTCTGAATTGGCATTTCAAAACATTGCTCTGCCGAACACTGAGACTGGTGCTGAACCAACAAAACGCAAGAGAGCGCAGTTTCTCCTGAACAGCATACCAAGTGTCCCCCAGAGGCCCACAGTATCCAGTCACTCCTGGGCCTCATGCTTTTTCCTCCACTCCCGAGAGGATGCTGAGCGTCAACAGGTGCTAGGGCCCCAAGGTAGTCCTTGGAATCAGATGTTGGTCCTATCCACGTGAGCTTCAATCATGGTGAAACAGGGGCATATTATAAGCCCAAAGTTCAGACAGTTCTGCATACCCAATCCTGTATTTGCCAGTCTGGACTTTTTATGAGCCCAATACTGAGAGAAGTGTGTTTTTCTAAGTAAGGTCCCAGGTGCCAAACATGAACAAGAGACCACAGGGGACGAGGTGCTTCAGTGTGGAGGGGATGTGAAGCAATGCTAAATGATTAAAGCCAGAGAAAGAGGACCAGACTGTCAGGGTGTGCTTCCAGAAGTCTCCAGAGCGGTCCCTCAGAGATGGAAGCAGGAAGACTGGGACAAGGGTGTGGACAATGAGTATTTAATGGTCACAATTTTGGTTTTGCAAGGGCAACAGTTATGGAGACTGACTATACAATGAGTCCAGTGGTCTTCACACTACAGTTAGGCATACTTAAAACCGAGCACAGTAGTACACTTTATGTTACATGATTTTGTCATAAGTTATGAAATTGAGAGTAAGGGAGCAAGAGTACCAAGTGGTGTGGAGGGATACAGAGGGGCTCTGGCATGGACGCTTGCTTGACCTGAAGCCCTGCATGTTGGGCAGGAAGACGGGGCAGTTCACACGCTCTCTGACCTTCCCCTGCTGGCCACCGAAATGGCCCAGAGCACCCCGAAAGGCTGGCTCAGCTTGCATCAGTCCTCGGGGGGGGGGGGGGGGCGGGTCTGAGCTTAACTACTCTTCAAGTAACTTGGCAGTGACTCCTGTTACACCCCAGCACTGGAAAGGCTGTGTGAAGGAATCTTCAGGATTTATACATCCACCATCGAAGGTTTTGCCAGGAATAAAATGGCCAGAGTGTATACACACACACACACACACACACACACACACACACACCCCACACTGAATTTTCCCGTTGCAGTACAGGGGGCTACCAGTGCAAGTACTATGTTAGAACAAACCTGCCTCTACCACCTGAGGAGAAAAGATAGAAACCAACGAACAAAACAAACCATGCTAGAATTCATCCCTTTAAACTAACTGTGGATAGGTCGTCAGGACGATAATAGAGAAGCAGAGCCTACCTAAGACCCTAACACAGCCCCTGAGAGATGGATGGTAAGTCTCTGACATTGCAACATAGCCATTAGGAGTGCCTGGACAGACACAGAAGTTGGGGGGACAAATCACCCCTCCTGTCAGGGAATCATCACTTGGTATGTAAGCAAATCTCCCCAAGTCTCAGGACTCCTTCCGCACCTTAAAAAACTCTCATAATAAAAAAGGAGCCCCTAGGGTCATTGCAGAAGAGTAGGACAGTAAGAGCCAGAGGGAGCAGACAGCTGCAGCAACTATCTACTGGACATATTTGCTGTGGTGGTGTATATGAGATCAAGCCAGCCAGAATGGCTAACTGAAGGGCTACTGGAGGCTCAGTGGGTTACACACACACACACACACACACACACACACACACACACACACACCCAACACACACACTCCAACCAAGATGGGAGAGAAGAGTGGTGGGGGAATTCAAGAGGAGCGGAAGGGGAGGAAATAGGGGAGGAACTTTAATGAAAACACATTACATGTGTGTATGAATTACCAAACAATAAAAAAGACTTTAAGAAAGTAAAGTTATGGAAACAGAACCTGGGGAGGAAAGGTCCATAAAATGGGAGTACCTAAAGCAGCTGGTCCTAGCTGAAGTGCTGTGGACAGCACACGGGGTAAAATGCAGCCTCTAACATTTTAGATCTTTTTTTTTTTTTTTTTTTTAAAGATTTATTTATTTATTATATGTAAGTACACTGTAGCTGTCTTCAGACACTCCAGAAGAGGGCGTCAGATCTTGTTACGGATGGTTGTGAGCCACCATGTGGTTGCTGGGATTTGAACTCTGGACCTTCGGAAGAGCAGTCGGGTGCTCTTACCCACTGAGCCATCTCACCAGCCCATTTTAGATCTTTTTAACTTGCCCAAGCCTCAACTGTCTGCTTGTAACCTGTGGGGCAACTGATCATGTGCAGCACATAAGAAATGAGCGAGTCAGAGCAGCGTCTGCAGTTCCAATTCCAAGAAACCCAAGGCCACACTGCAACATTTGAGGCAGTTGTGGCTTGGTGCTGACCCTTCCTCAAGCAACCTGAGCTCTCAGAATTTGGCTCTTCTCTGCATCCCCTGACAGATAAGGGCTTCCTTTTTTCCTGAAGGATGTTTGAAAAGTTTCTAAATGCAATTGTTCCTTAGTCCAGACACAACCAATTGTTTAAAAAACATCAACAGCTAAACCGTCTCCCCCCCCCCCCTCAACTTAAAACCAGACAGGTGGGAACCTCCCAGGGCTAGCCAGTGTTTGGAGATTGACAACTGTCAGGAGGCAATCACTAAAGTGACCAGACAGACAACCACCATCTGGGACCCCAGAAAGCATAAGCACTAGAATGGCAAGAGCCTCTGGAGGCAAAACACAGATCACAGAGAGAAATGGAGTGGCTTTGTAACCTAAGCAAGTGTGGTTGCTGGAGACCCCCATAGCGAGCCTCCAGCCTACATGGTCACCCATGTCCCCATATGCTACAGCCTGAGATGCCTGTAAGCAACTGACAAGTGACAGTGGCCTGGGACAGACACGCTGTTGCGTTTTATTTATTTCAATGGGGGATAGCCTGCTCACCACTCTCAATTAGTTTTGGGAGGGACGATGGAATGGTGATGAATCCTACTGAAGTCCAACCATGCAAATGGATGGCGGAGAGATAGGTCTGTGGCCAAATGACCTTGGTTCTTTAGCCCCTTTGCAGCCAATCCCCTGCTATTTGATAAATCCTTTCAGAAAGCACTAACAGAACACCCACTTCCCGAAACCCAGAGGTAACATCTGAGACTGTAGCAGGGTCTGCTGGAGTATGTGCACCTAATATTCCCATCAATGTAGTTGCTTTATGGTTTCCAAGTGTTCTGTAACTATAAAAATGTCAAGAGACGGCTACCACATTGAAGCTTGCTATTTGGGGCACCCTGAAAAATCTATGCTCCAAGACACCCAGATGAGGAACCTGACCTTGGGCTTTTCTCAGGCTCCAGAATTAAATTTCTGTTGTTTAAGAACTGCCAAGCTTAGGAGATTCTATAAGACCAGTACAAAAAGAGGAAGAAAATGCAAACTGCCCACCAGCCAGCCCTCTTCCCCATTCCTCACATCCCACCCTCTCAAGTAACAGGACTTTGCCTCTGGTTATATAAAGTCTCCATTGCTGCAGCATTATCTCTTTAAAAATCCTTCCCACCTTTAGCCTCAGAACACTCTCAGGCCCTTACTTTCCAGTCTTTTCTGCTAGCTTTTGGTAGCTCACTAGAAACCCTGGGTGCTTCTTGGCTTCTAGAACTGTCACCCGACCTCTGCTTTCATGCCCCCACCCCCACTCTCTACATCTGTCTGAAACCCCTCTTGGGTGAGGCCAATCCTATTGGATCAGTGGTCCTCCCCCCTGTAACAGGACCTCGTGGCAGCTAATTACATATTCAAGGACTTTATTTTCAAACAAGGTCATATTCTGAGGTACTAGAGCGTCAGGACACCAACAATGGCTTCCACGGAGTATCTGTCTTTGCTTCTCACGTGGGACGTTCGGCACCCAGACACAGCACACTTGTGTTTTTCTTCTCTTGAATCTTTATTTAGTGGCCACACACTGAGAACTTGCCTTGTAACTTTCAGATGTTGGCTGTGGGGATGAAAGATTAAACTTGAACTCTGCTTCCCTCCTGGCAATAGAGAATACAACAAATCTGCTTTGGGTAACTACTTGCAAAACATCCCGTCAGCCTCCTGGAGTCTCTAGCGTTGAAGCTACCCGGTGGTCTTGTTCCTGTTCACTCTCCCTAATGTCACCTGAACCTCCTCTGCCTCTGTAGTCTCACAGATTTTGTGTAGTTGGGAAGTTCTCCCTAACAGCCCGAAGGTCTCCCACCCAGACTCTCCCTCCCTCAAAGTCACTTTCCCTGCATAACTTCTCCTTATCCCTGCAAAGCCAAGTGTGCACATGCACACCAACCCTGGGGCTGGCAGGGGGATCGGTGGGGACATGGGTGTCACTGGAGCTCTTGCTCCATGTCAACATTTGTGTATGTCCTCTACATAGTGAATTGCTGTGTAATCTTGCACTTGAAGACTTCAGTGTAAACAGAAGCTCCCAGGGCAGGGCAGGGCAGGTACAGTCTGTGCTAAGTCCTGCTGTCAGCTCAGAAGTCCTGCCATCCTTTCTCAACTGTCCTTAAGATGCTGCCTGGGGCAAGCCTTTAACACACAGACCATATGCCTTTAGGACCCATCAGAGCCCATTCTCTTTTTTGCCTGCCCTTGTCCTATGTTCTCAGCAGAGCTGCCTTTTAAGGATCAACCTAAATTTCAGACCCCAGGAAGGCATTTTCCCACAACTTCAACCCGATGAGCTCTCTGAATTCTTCTGGCACTTAGAGTCTATCTAGTCCCTCCGGGAATAAAGCAGAGTCCACACTGCCTCTCTACTCTGGTGCCTTAATCCTTTCATTCATCCCTCAGGCGTGCACACATTGTCCAACAGTGACTCCCCACTTAGAGCCAGGCTGAGGTCACTGCACACAAAGGACAGTTGTCATAATTCTCCTAGAAGACAATGGCAGGATGCTGCTTGCATTCCCCGACACAATTACTCAAGCTCTAAGGATTAACACAAATCTCTAATAGAGCTATAATTAAATCTTTTTACAAAGGAGCATGCCCATACCACATCTTCTTCCCCTACCATCATATTGAAAACTGGAAAGAAGATTATAAATCTCATCGCTGATGGTAAGTAATGAGCTAGGTGATTTTGAACTCCTCTTTTCTGTGATTTCTTGATTACCTAGGAATATATAAATAACTAGATAAGTACATGTATATTTTTGATAATGTGGAAGGCCTATTTGGGTGTACTGAGGAAATGCTGCTGGAAACCCAAGGTTCGGTTTCATGTGCACCAGCTCACTGTACATCTTCCTGAACAGTTGCAAAGGTGTTTATCATTATCTTAGTGCTACACGTTTCTAATTTTACATATGAAAACCATGGCACCATTCAGCAGAAAGTACATTATTTGCATGATGTATTTGCATTTGTAAAACACCCACATTTACTTTTACTGCTTAATGGGCCCCATTTAAATGGGCCACTCTACATAAATGGGAGTACACTGGTTCCCAACTCAATGGTGCTGATAAGAAAACTACTCCTTTTAGATGCAAATGAACCTACTAATCACAACTGAACCGGTGGCAGAGGAGAGCAGAGCAGCTGTTCCTAACTCCAAGTCTAGGGCCAGTCTGGTCCCAGCCTGGGGTTCCCACAGCAGACACCTGTCATAGACCTCAGAGACCAACTCCACCTTTTCTAAAAGGAGACAGGAGCATTGAGACTGAGTCCACTGTGCATACGTGGCCAGGTCTAACCATGTCAACACATGAAGGACTAACACAGAGAAAAGGCAAGGTTCACCCAGGCAATTAGGGAGGCTTATGATCAATGCCACCAGAGAGCTCAAGGGTCTTACTCTTAACAGGGTGCAGCACAATGGAAAGAACATAAAGGTTCCTCACAAATCAAAGGCTAGGAAGACAGCTCAATGGGTGAAGTGCCTACCCAACAAGCATGAGAACCCGAGTTTGGCTCCCTGCCTACCATGAGCCATGCCTGAAGAGATGAGCCTGTAACCTTGGGGTTGGGAAAGGCAGACACAGGAAGACCACTGGGGCGAGCTGACCACAAGCCTGGGAGAGAAACTGGACAGTGAGCCCAAGGTACAATGAGAGGTCCTATCTCAAAGGAACGTGATAGTAAGCCACAGAACAACATACCCAACAATCTCCTCTGGCCTATATGCACACACGTGCACTTGCACCTGTACCCACATGTACACACACACACACACACACACACAGAGAGAGAGAGAGAGAGAGAGAGAGAGAGAGAGAGAGAGAGAGAGAGAGAGAGAAAACCTTATAAATCAGTTGTTCTACTACTGAATATATAAGCCCCCACCCGTCAATAGAAGCAAGGACTCTAGATATCTGTTCATCATGTCCACAGCAGCCTTATCCACAGCCTTATGAGTGGATAAGCTAAACACAGAGCATACATGGGAATATTCTCTTGAGGAGGAGGATTCAGTAACATAGATAAACCCCGAGGACGTTATGCTAAGTGCAATGAGCCAGCCACAAAGGACAAATTCTACATGATTCTATGTATCTGAGGTGCCTGGAGTCATGCAAGGCATAGACAGAAAGTAGAATTGGTTGACAGGAGATCAGTGGAAAGGCCCTGGGGAATAGCTGTTGATGGCTATTATTTCAGTCCTACAAGAGAAAAAATAATTCTAGAGGCAGAATATGGTTATTGACAGCACATTGGTGAGTGGCTACACTGAGTTACACTTGCAAATGGTCATGATAGCAAACTTCATGTGCACTTGGCCATGCTTCAATACACAACAGATAGACAAATGACAGATTATAGATAATGATGCTAGAGATAGATGATAGACAATACAGGATATAAATAGATGGGTAATAGGTGGGAAACAACAGACGGATGGATGGATGGATGGATGGATGGATGGATGGATGGATGGATGGATGGAATTTAGATCTTGAGTGCCCCCCAAAACCCATGTCTTGGAGGCTTGGTTCCCAGAGTCAATTTAGAAGGGCAGTGATACCTTGAAAGGCAGGAACTTGTGTGAAGATGTGCCTCCAAAGAAATTATGGAACCCTGGTCTTCTCAATTCCCCCCTTTCTGCTTCCTGGCCCAAAGACAATGGTCTCTGCCACTTGCTAGGAGGTCTGAAAGCCACGGGCCCATCAATCATGTTCTGGAACCTATGTAAGCGGGGACCAAAATAAGCCTCTTCTCTTGATAAGCAGATCTTTCAAGTTGTTTGTACTATAACAAGTGGGAAATCAGTAGGTGAGCAGCCATTCACTAGGCAGGCATGGGTCCTCACTCCTCTATCCCTAGGCCACTGAAATGAAATACACACCCCCTACTCATTCCCCTCACTCACTTACTCACTAAAGAAACACTCCCTTACCCTGAATTCAGGCAGAACAATAAAGAAACTGTCCTGTCCACCAAGAGACAGGGATAAACATGCCCCACACACAGATAGAGGACTCTGGGATGGATCGAGGATGACCGTGGCACACCATGCTTGGAGAGTTAGTCACTTCTGGACCCCTCCATGACCAGACTATTTAAGAAACTTCTGGTGTCCCTTTAGTGTGGCAGAAGCCACTAAGAACCCCTCTGCCTTAAGTTAATTCTCTTGTGACTCACGTGACTCTTCTCTAAGCCCCAACAGTACTGCAGTTGACATAAGAGTTTAAATACCAACTGCCCAGCCAGTTGCTGCAAGCCCCGCTCCCACCAGAGAAATTACAGACGCTGCCAATGTGCTAACTCCCTTACTAGGCTTACTTACTAGGCATAGGCTTGGGCCCCTGTGCACACTCAGTGAATTCTGGTTTATTATTACAACCCCAAGTAGAAGCCCCTCAATACACTCTCTTCATTGTGCTAATAAAGCATCAGCTTTAAAGTAATTACTGCCAAGAGACAACTGAGGCAGCTGCTTGATGAGGAAGGGCCAGAGAGCCCTTCATGTGTGAGGCTCAAAGTCCAGATGACACATGGCAACCCTTAGCCATAGGGGTCTGTCTCAGGGTGGGAAAGGCAATGGCAGCTGTTTACCATATCTCAAACACTTTGTGGAACCAACCTTCACTTCATAAAACAAGCGTCCATCATCACCACCCCTGCCCAACAGCAACCCCTTGGGATCAGGCCATTAACAGAGGTGACTATAAACACAATGGCCAAATCATAGCAACCACATAGAACCCAAGTACCTAAGGGGGGGTGGGGATGGGGGCATTTGTCAAATGCTACAAGTCTCTGGGATGGAGTGAGCTGAAGGGACAGTTCCCATACCATCCACTCAGGCCGTTATGACCCCAGAGAGGACTCACATACATAAGGCTAAGGCTGGGGCTGAAGGACAGAGGAAGTCCAGGCTGTCTCCTTGCTATACCATGGTCTCCCCGAGGGCTTGACAATGGTGAACACTGGAACCACATGGTTTTCCCAGATAAAGCCAAGGCTTTACGACATCACTGAGTTACATCCCCAACTTGATCGTGGCAGATTTTCTAAGCCCTTGAGCCAGGCCTAGAACATAGAATCCAGAACTAGTTTGAGGCAGTTACCACCATATGTTGGATGGGACTATTACTGCCACCCTCTCAGATCTCCCCTGAAATAATTCCACTTTCAAAGAAAGACATATTTCTGTCATTCAGAAGCCACTACTACCTATTTTGGAGTTTTGAAAAGATCAGAGCTCTAAGTATTTTAATTCATTCATGTCTCTGACATGGTCTTATTCCTCATGATGCTGGTCAGATGAGGAAAATGCCTATTTGTCTAGAAAACAGAGATTCTCCTTAGTCTCCTGGAGACAGTTTCTTTGATAGTTATACCCACCAAAGATGACAGGAAAATTAAATGGTGATTTGGGAAGCTGGTGACACAGCAGGAGACCTGCCTAAGTGTGTTATCAGGGAAGGGAGCCCAGGCTCCCCAAAGTGGATTCCTGAGGAACAGGAACAGGTAGAAGCTGATGTCTGTGGTTTACTGGACTTACTTACAAGTTGGCTTGAAAGCAGAACAAATCTATTTAAATTCCTGAAAAGTTGTCACTGATGTCCACCAGAGTAACACTTGCGACTGGCAGTGGCCTTTGTCTGGATGGCTCCCCCAGCACATTCATAGCTGCTGCCCTGCACTAGAGTGGAACAGTCCCTTGTCTTCCTCTCCAGGTGTCTCCTGACAGCCCGTTCTTAGAGTCATTTGGTTGGTTGTGATTGTTCCTCAGATGCCTCAGGAGTCTCTCTGTCTCTGTCTGTCTGTCTGTCTGTTTGTCTCTCTCTCTCTCTCTCTCTCTCTCTCTCTCTCTCTCTCTCTCTCTCTCCCACACACTGTATTTTTAGCTCAGAAAAATAAACAGCAACAGAGGAACCCTGTACCCGAAAAGTCACTGGTCCTCTTCCAACATCACAGGGGCTGCAGCCTGTGTACCTCACTCCTAACAGCATTTAGCTCTCCTAGGGAACTCAGAGAAACACCATCCCCCCCTCTTGTCAGTAAAAGCTAGAAAACAATGCTACACTTCCATGGCAGTAGTAAATTCAAAACTAACATAGACTCAAAAAAGTAAAGTCAGTTGGGCCTTGGGGGCATGGGCTTGTAATTCTAGCTCCTGCAGAGGTAGAAGCAGGAGAATCGTAACCTCAAAGTCTGTCTGTGTTACAAAGTTTCTTCAAGGCAGGCCTAGGCAAATTAGTGAAACCCTGTCAAAGGGGACTAGATACAAAGCCCAGTGGAAGAGCACCTGGCTATACCTGAGTGAGACCTAAGTTCAATAAGTAATACCTCCTACCCCCCCCCCACCTCCCTGGGGCAGAGGGTTCAGAGACCTCTTGACATGTTCAGGGGTTTAACAGGTCAGGGGTTGAAGCTCTGCAAAGCTCTACAATGAACACTTTTCCAGACATTTTTTTTCTAGGTGTGAATGGAGGGTGTGGCTGCACTGGATGTTCTGTTCTTCAGTTTTGATTTTATTTCTTTCAACTGATACATAATAACTGTGGTGCATGTGATTTTTATATGTGTATATACAACAGACAAAGATGATATCCAGGTAATTGGCATATCCATCACCTCACACACTATCATTTCTTTGTGTTGGGAACAGTCAAAATCTTCCCTACTATTTTGAAGCACACAATTAATTGTTGTCAATCACAGCTATTCTACTGTGCAGGGAACATTAAAGTTATTCTTCCCATAGAACTATTCCCTGTTCCTTCTGCTTCTCATTCCTATGGCATCAGAGAAAGTCCACATAATTAAAGCCTTCAGCCTACTCAGGAGAACCGTAGGCTCCTGTGGCCTCCATTCAGACTGCTTCCTGACACAGGGTGTGTAGCTTCTACTTCTAGTCTGCTAACCAGCTGCAGGATGCACCATTCTCAACAGAACTCTAACCTGAGAGTTCCTGAAGGGTGTGGCTCCCTCTCCCTCTCTCCTGCCCTCCTTCTCTGGATGTTTCTCTCCACCTCTGCCTTCGTCACAGGAGTCATATGGCCTCAGTTTGAGGAGTGCTCCATTGGTCTTAGCTTTTCTAGGGAAGGTACTTTATGCGTAGGACATCCTTTAACTACATGGACCTGTTGAACTTTACACAGGAACACGTGTGGATCCATGCACTTAGCAATGTTTCTGCCTTTTATATAGTCCAGTCTAGCAGGCGATGAAAGGCACCGCCCCCCTGATTGGTGCCACTTCCAGGTTGCTGGGCACCACGCCTGCTCTGGCTTCCTCCTCTGGCAACCCTCACTCCATGCTCTTTCACTCTCGGGGTACCAGGCTGCTTGTGGCCTCCCAAGTACAAGTAAATGCCCTCACCTTAGCCTCTGCTCTAGGCAGCTACCTTCTACTTAGAGCAGCTGCCTTCCCCATCCTTCATGCAAGCTCTGTTCATTCTACACAATGCTGCCCCTCCAGGCTGGCTCCTTTTCTCCACGCTCCGTGTATAAAGTAGATAGAGTCTGTCTTTATATGCATCACACACACTCTTAAGTGGCTGGCAACAGCAGGTGTATAGCAAATGCCTCAGAAAGAAAGAGCGAGAGGGAGGGAGGAGAGGGGGGGAGAGAAGGGAGGAGAGAGGGGGGAGGGAGCAGGGTGTGGCAGCACATGCTTTTAATTTCAGCACTCAAGAGGCAGAGGCAGGCAATCTCTCTGAGTCTGGACTACTTAGTGCCTGGTCTACATAATGAGCTCCGGGACACCAGAGCTGCACAGTGAATGAGACCGTCCCAAAAGCAAAAACAAACAATAAAAAGAAAGAATGCTAACTAGCTCTATGAACTATACAGACCTGTTACCAAAACGCTCTTTTTTTGCTAAGTGCTCTTTATTCAAAATGGTAAAAATAATTAAAAGTGTCAAGAAGGAATAGTAAGGGACCCAAGACAGGCATGCACGCACGCACACACACATGCATCTCCAGTTCCTGATACATGTTGACTTTTATCGTCCGCAGAAGCAAAAGAGAACTAAGAGAATCAAACCCTGAAAGTCTGGTAGCTGTTTCTGAGTGAGAATAAGCCACTGTCTTCTCAGACTGGGCACTCTGAAGGGCAGTCCTGCCATCG
Organism: Mus pahari; assembly: GCF_900095145.1. Classification (NCBI taxonomy): domain Eukaryota; kingdom Metazoa; phylum Chordata; class Mammalia; order Rodentia; family Muridae; genus Mus; species Mus pahari. The sequence continues at coordinate 93,805,361 of NC_034596.1, forward strand.
GCTCCTATCTCTGCATCTGGCTGGACTCAGAGCCAAGGCAACCAAGCACTAAATTAACACTCCCACTGCTGCAAAGGTTCGAGGGCTCTGAACAGGGGCCGCCTACCTAACTGAAGGACAGATTTACATGCCCCTTTTTCTCCCACATCAACAGGCTCAACCTCTGCAGTCCCACAAAGGACCCTCTGTCTCTGCGGCTGCTGTTGAATGCAGCTGTTCTGGCTCTTCCTGGTGATCACTCCTCTAAAAATAGCTCTGATGCTGTGGCAGGGAAACTTGAGCAGGCCCTGAAAGAGGATCCTCTTTTAGTCTGAGCCGCTTCGACTTTAAAAGACAGGCAGCTATGACATAGCTTCACGGGTTTGCATGATGCTCAAGTAGTTGTGTAGCTCACAGTAAAACACAAAAGACAAGACAAAACATGCAAGACCATGCAAATGACAGAGCTGCAGCGCCAGGTCTGCCATGTCAGACTGTTGAGTTTGAGCCCAGTTTGAGAAACTTGACTGTAAGAGCGGCTGCCATGAAGATCCTGGGGACACATCCTGCGAGTCCAGATTTCTGACTGCTTGGGGGAGGGCTAGGGCAAGTGGTAAAGAAATTGATTACATAGAAAGACTTGTAAATATGGGGTACTGGGTTCTTTACAGTCTTACTAAAAGCATCTAAAAGCTGTTTATATAAATCCAAGAAATAACAACAAAAATCCATTCATCATTTTGGCTATTCAGCTGATGCCTGGTATGTATGCACTGACCAACTGGAATATTCTGGCTGTCTTCTGAAAAGTGGGTCCCAAACTGAAGCTAAAGCACACAGAGGATTAGGGTGGGCACCCCAGAAACTACCCTTCTGCGAGGCATGGCCTTAGCACTGCCACTCCCCGACTGCCAGGGAAGGCCACCTGAGACCATACACCGACAGACAGACAGACAGACAGACAGACAGACACACACACACACACACACACACACAAAGACACGGACACGGACACACACACACAGAGAGACACAAGACACACACAGAGACAGACAAACACACAGACACATACACACCCTAATGTATAGTGTCTGGTGTTCAAAGTGCCCCCCTCAGTGTCCTCTTGAAGCATGTAATTGGGAGAAAACATGCTGACCACCATCCAAGGACAAGTCTAGGAGTCAGTATAGTTTCTTAGAGAAGCACCAACCAAATAAACGGTATGGTTTTCTTTTTAATTCTGCCCTTGCACAAGATGCCTCCTATCACATTTGCTTACGAAATGAGGACTATGATGGTTTTTGTCCTTAAACAAAACCAAACAAACAACCCAAACAACCAAAACTTGTGCTGGGTCTGGCTGAGCAACAGAGGGAAAGGACAAGTGTCCTGCCTGCCTGCAGTGGGACTTGTCCCTTGATGGTGTGTCATCATGTGTACTCCCTCAAGACCACCAGCTTGAAGGTGCCCTAGTGGTGGCCCCTGCTTATGAACCGGAGCCCCACACTTAAGACATGAACTGATAGGAGGTACCCAGGGTGAGCTGGTTTGAACAGGAATGACCACATAGGATCACACATTTGAAGGTCTGGTCTCAAATTGATGGAATTGTTTCAAAAGTCCAAGACAACATTCTCAGTTCATTTCATGCACACACTCTCTCTCTCTCTCTCTCTCTCTCTCTCTCTCTCTCTCTCTCTCTCTCTCTCTCTCTCTCTCTCTCTCTCCTTTCCCCTGGTCATGGTGTCAAAAGACACACATCACAAACATAATTTAACAAACACTGAAGATTCTCACAAGAGTTCTTGCAGAAACAACGCCCTTATTCAGCTGGCAACACGGGCACCTGAGTGAGCAGACTGGTAAACACACTATTTGCTTCAACAGTACACCAAGATTGTTTGAGTGTGGGAAGTTAACACCAGAGATACAGTCATTTGAACAACAGAGCGAATGTTATACACTACTGCATCTTTAACAGTAATTTCTTAACAAGACAAAAGAATTTACACTTATTGCCAACAGCTTGCTGGGAGCCAACACCAGGATGAGCTGTTGCCTGGCAACAGTCAAGCCAGCTCCCCCACCCCCACCCCCACCCCCCAGAAAGGGCCACTGCTAGATCTAGACTAATTCCAAAACAGATAAATATTTAAATTTTATGCTTGTTAAGAAATTGAGATGGAGAATCCTGGAAAGAATTACTCTTATTAAATAGATCTATAATGTGGATTGGCCTTTGGTCCATGATCACAGAAACCTAGGTGCTTCTGTGACTTTTCTGACTCCCACAAATATGACAGTAAACAAATCACACATTTGTATTTCAAAATCTCCCCCCCTTTCTTGTGTGTGTGTGTGTGTGTTTTAAGAAGAGTGAGAAAAAGAGCCTGGGAGACCTAAGTCTTTGTAATGTGTCATTCACCCCAAATCTCTCAAGGACACTAAAATTCCCACAGATGCCTAGAACTTCTTACACAAGAGAGCATAGTATATGCACACATGCACCAGCTAATCTCTGGGTTACCAAACACAATGCAGATACTATGTAAACTGTTACAGTACTGTACTGTTTAAGAAGTAATGACAAAGGGCATGTATAATATGTTCAGGATAAATTCTATTTTTCAGGGGCTGGAGAGATGGCTCAGTGGTTAAGAGCATTGACTGCTCTTCCAGGGGTCCTGAGTTCAATTCCCAGCAACCACATGGTGGCTCACAACCATCTGTGAGGGAATCCAATACCCTCTTCTGGTGTGTCTGAAGACAGCTACAGTGCACTCATATACATAAAATAAATAAATATATCTTTTAAAAAATGTATTCCCCACCCCCAAGTAAATATCCTTGGTTTTGTGGATGGTCAAACATGAGGGTATAGGACCCAAAGATATCCAATCTGGAGCCACACCACCACTGTCATGAATCTTACAGACTCAGCCACTTCCTAAGGAGAGTCTTCCCTTCCTCTGCATTTCTGCTCTAAAGACTCTGCTGCATCCCCATGAGGGGAGCTGAGGAGAAGGTGCACGGGCACGTGCACACACACACACACGCACACGCACACACACTCACGCACACACACACACGCACGCACACTCACGCACACTCACACACGCACACACACACACTCACGCACACACTCACGCATGCACACACACTCACGTACACTCACACACACACATACACACACACACACTCGCCAATCCATCTCCTTCTGCTGTGTAAAATATACAGTACTTTCTCTAAATTGGAGTGAGGACTCTATTCATGTTTAAAGCTAAGCCATACAGCTTAGATGGGAAAGATGGCTTACAGTGTTCCGGAGTGTGGATTAAAAGACCGCTATTTAATGGTATCTGCAGATTACATGAGATTAAATTTTCAGTACCCAGAAATAAAACTTTACTGGATACAACAAACTTAAGTGTGTGTGTGTGTGTGTGTGTGTGTGTGTATGTGTATGTATGTGTGTATGCTAATTTTATACTATATATTTACTATTTTACTCTTTACAGAAAAAACCTACAGAAGCCTACAGTGAGGGGCTAGTTCTTAGAGACAGAAATTGATTTTAGATGAACTTTAAACATAACGACTGAAACAAAGCAAACACCCCATTTACCTCTGTGAGGCCTCTAGTCTGGGCTGCTCGGAGAATGCATTATTCAGTGACTGCACTACCAGAATTCCCAGAAAATAGTCCCCATGGAATGCTAATTTCATTACTATTAAATTTCATAATCATGACTTGGAATCCATCTCCTTTCAGCTAACCCAACCCTCCCTCCACCTCCGCACATACAAATTCAAACTGTTTTTGCTTCGACTGTCTCTCTCCTCCCTGCTGTTATGAATGGAACAATACGGGGGCTCCTTAGATCATCTGTGTAAATCTACACCAGTGTTAAAGTGGAAATAATGCCGGTTGTTAAAATCAAAGCATGCATACTGTTTTCAGGGCTGAGGGGAGTATGGGATCAATGACGGTGGGCGTGTGAGGAAGTCTGTCCACTCGGTAAGGCTAGACAGAGCGCGAGCCCCTTGAGGAAGTCAGAGTGGATGAGGTGTGGGCATCACGCCCACGCACACTCTGACTTTGTTGCTCTGTCCTTTGGGTGCTGCGCTTAGCACTGCTTGCAGCATTTCCTGTAGCTCCCTAGTTGCTTGACTTTTGCCTCGTTTCTGGTGTGTGTGTGTGTGTATGTGACAGTGACAGGTAGCCCCTTCCTCAATCTCGTCTCCACCTTAATTTTTTTTAAAAGATTTATTTATTTATTATATGTAAGTACACTATAGCTGTCTTCAGACACTCCAGAAGAGGGCATCAAATCTTGTTACGGATGGTTGTAAGCCACCATGTGGTTGCTGGGATTTGAACTCAGGACCTTCAGAAGAGCAGTCGATGCTCTTAACCCACTGAACCATCTCTCCAGCCCCTCCACCTTATTTTTTTGGGACAGTATCTCTCAAGGAATTCTCCAATCTGGCTACCATGGCTGGCCAGGACCAAAACATCCTGTTTCTGATTTCCCTGTGTCAGGATGACAAAGCCACAAACCTATATCTGGCTTTTAGGAGGGTTCTGGGCATGGCTCTCAGAGCTTCACACCTGCATGGCAGTGTCTCACCCTTGAGTGAGCGCCTCAATCCCAAGATACATGTTTTGCAGTATATCTTTTGCATGTCCACAATGAGATTACCCAAACCGTCCCAATCCCACTGCCGAACAAACCTTCAAGGAGTGCCATCTTTTAAGCCGCCTAGGATCACTTATGAATAATCCCATAGTAATCACTGATCAGCAGAAAAACAGCTCACCTTTTGCCGATACACATAACCCTTGGATGCAGCACACTGCCAGGCCCTGTCAGTATTCAAGACTGAATATAGAAGTATATATTATAGAGGAATAGTATATAGAAGGTCTGAATTGACAGTGAGAAAGTGTATTTATTCTCCTGCTTATAAATGACACAACTACTCATCCTAAGATGGTTGTGAATCTTCTAGACTTAGCTGAGGATACCCCCTTGCTGTTTTCAGCAGGCCCACCAAGCTGGCTGAAAGAAGAGTTACTTCCAGGCTGCAGTGGGAGGGGCTGCCAGGAGTGCTGAGGACACCTGGTGAGCACACCCCTCTCCTGAGGCTGGTGGCACACTTCTTACCACACATGCCTACACTGATGGCCAAGCTGCCCAGCAACTGGGAGAACCGATGAGCAGATCACAAAGGCACCCGTTTCAAAAAGCCAGTGACCTACCTAGCTTGGCCTGAAAAAAGGAGACACCTAGAAACCTGAAGACCAGTCATCTCCCACAACCCTGAGGAGGAAGTGCATGCAGAAAGTACCGGAGGCCAAAAGGCAGTGGGGATCTGAAGGGGAAGCTAGGGTGCAAGCAGAGGGGCTCAGCTTGTAGAGAAACCAACAGTGTCGCAGCAGAGGGCATACACAAACAAGCATGCCCTGAGACGGGTCCCAGGAGCCTGGACACCTGTTCCCTAGTCGTGTGCATACACACTGGTGTGAACAGACACACTGCTCTGAGCAGACACAATGAGCATGTGTATGCAATGTCCCAGATGAATACACTAGCCCTGCTTATTATTCCTTTATGTAGGATAGTTTAAAAGTTTCTTTTACAGAAGAACCCAGACTACAAAGTCAGATTTGAGGGCCCCTTATGGGCCATTCTACTTCACTAGGTCTCTCCCATGTGAGAGGCTTGGGACTGCTGTAGCTCCTGTGGATCAATATTCTAGGACCCCAAATTTGTGCTTCTGGAAATCCTCTAGCATGCTCCATCTGTCCTGGCCCTCCCCACAGCCCTATACAGGACAGAAACAGGGAGGCCCCAAATCTAAGCCCCAGCCTCTCCCAACACACAGGTGATGCTGATAGTATAATTAAGAGTGTGTGTGTGTGTTTGTGTGTGTGTGTTCATGCTCATGCGCACCCACGCATCTCATGGCACAATCTATGCTTTAACTAATATAAAGGAACTCAAAAGCTTCATTTACTGGTTCAGGGCTGGGAAGGGCGGAGCCACAGATGAGCCAGGAGTGGGGGGGATGGCTTTCTATGCACTTTCCCCAGCAACAGCGGGAAACTGTTATAGGTTGGAAACATGGTCCAAACGATAATACTGAATTTTGTAAACATGGGCATCTGATTTTGGATCCCTGGCTAGAAAGAGCAAGATGCCTCAGTGTCATCTCAGTATAAAACTCAGTGTCATTACAAAGTCTGTAATGTCAGATTACAGGTGCAGCGTTTACAGTGTGGGGATATCCAGGTAATGCACGCCCTTGTGGGAGAGTCTATCACATGACTGAAAGAATAATGGTGACTAGGAAACACAAGAAGGGCTCTCAATCCCAGCAAAGATTACAGAAAAAAAGTGGCGCACCAGCTCCGCTTCAGGAATGAATGCAGATTCTATTCCACGGCTGTAAGGATGAACCTGGGCTTCAGAATTCACCAAAAGCTGTTTTGGCTCCACTTGTTCCCCTGACGCAGAGAAGACGGTTTTTCTATTTCATCCACATAATGGAGACCCACCAGCATCTAGACCGCAATACTGTTAGCATTTCATTTATGGACTTAGCATAGCACCCAGCTTAAAGTAAGGGTCACAGATGTTACCAGCACCTGCAGCAGCCATCTGCCAATATGCTCTGTGCCAGGGCCCACGATCTTCCCCTCAGCTGCCCTGTGGGCTAACTGCTCGAAGCCACCAGCGTTCTAACAAACTGCTTGCTCTCAGCTGAAGATTCCAAGAGGCCTGAGAGTTCCAAGATAAATGGTTGACAGTGTAAAGGCCTGGCCTTCTGGTTCCAAGGGGGATTTGCTGGTGTAATTATACTCCAGTCGAGGCCAAGGCCTTCTTTGCTTGGTCTCTCTTCATCTGCTGTGTTAGCCCCTTCCCTGACCCCTAATAGTCCCTCAGAAATCCCTCACATGCAAAATCTGCTCAGGCTCTGCTCCTAGAAAATCCAACGCAAGATTTGACTGAAATGACTATTTTTATTATCTGGCAAAGGTGCCAAGTCTCGGCATGTTTCCTGAGGTACAGTTATAATAGCAATAAACAGAGAGCAACCTAAATCTACATACGGGACATTAAACATGGGGCATAAAAGAGCATCTTACACATTAATGTTGATGCTCATGGCACACTGTTGAGGGAAATATTCACACTCCAAAGTACCACCTATTTTATTCATAAACCATATATGTAAAGATACGGTAACTTATTAACAGGTAGTCCAAGCTGGGCGTGGTAGCACAGGCCTGCCATCCCATTATAACATCCAATCAAGGCAGAAAGGCTATAAGTCTAAGGTCATGATAGATAACTCAAGGAGATCATGCCTCAGAAACAAAAGATGTTCCAGCAATCCATGTGCTGGTTTGAGTATGAATGGCCCCCATAGGTCCATATGCTTGAATACTTGGTCACCAGTTAGTGGAACTCTTTGGGAAGGATTAGAAGTGTTACTAGGGGGCCTGGTGAGATGGCTCAGTGGATAAGAGTACCCGACTGCTCTTCCGAAGGTCCTGAGTTCAAATCCCAGCAACCACATGGTGGCTCACAACCACCTGTAACCAGATCTGACACCCTCTTCTAGAGTGTCTGAAGACAGCTACAGTGTACTTACATATAATAAACAAATAAAACTTTAAAAAAAAAAAAAAGAAGTGTTACTAGGGGTAGGCTTGGGGTTTTAAAAGACCACACCAGGCTGTCTGTCTCTTTGTCTGCAGATCAGGATGTTTAAGCTCTTAGTCACTTCCCCAGTACCATGCGTGCCTGTATGTCACCATGCTGCCCACCATGATGGCCATAGACTAACCCTCTGAAACTGTAAGCAAGCCCCCAGTTAAACACTTTCTCCTGTAAGTAGCCTTGGTCATGGTGCCTCTTCACAGCAACGGAACAGTGACTAAGACAATCCATGCTGGTAATAGTGCTATACTCAGTACCCAGGACCAGCCCAAGGAAGTGCTGCTCACTGAATACCAGGAACACACATACAAAGGAAGCATTAGCTTTGAAAGGGAAGAAAATCCCGACACCTAGCTGCTATAGCATGGACATATCTCAGAGGCAGTAAGAAGCCAGCCAGGTGTGAAGAAGTCAGCACTATATGATTGAATGAGAGGCCTACTGTGGTCAGGAACGGAAATAGAAAACAGAATGGTGGCTACCTCAACCAGATAGCATCAGTTTTAAAGGTGAGAAAGTTCTGGAGGTCATATGAACAATACCGCAAAAATACACTCAACATGATAGAACCATACATAGGGTCATATGGACAATACTACAAATACATTAAATGGAACAGAACCATACACAAGGTGGTCAGACATGGTAGGGTCCACCTGTGATCCCTACACTCGAAAGGTAGAACCAGGAGGATAAAGGGCTTGAGTTTCTAAGCTGACTACACAGTGAGTCCCAGTCCGCCTTGGGCTGAGATCTGAGACCCAATATCTGCTCCCCCATCCCAAAATAAACACAAGTGATTATGGCATGTTCTGCTATATAGTATTTGACCACAATTTTAAAATAAGAAAAAATTAATAGATTTTTTCTGTGATGTAAAACAACATAGAAAGGGTTATACAGAGAAACCCTGTCTCAAAAAACCAAAAAAAACAAAACAAAAACAAACAAACAAACAAACAAACAAAAAACCAACAACAGCATAGAAATAGGGGTAGTTGCCAGGCATGGTGGCGCATGCCTTTAATCCCAGCACTCGGGAGGCAGAGGCAGGCGATTTCTGAGTTCGAGGCCAGCCTGGTCTACAAAGTGAGTTCCAGGACAACCAGAGCTATACAGAGAAACCCTGTCTCAAAAAAACCAAAAAGGAGAGGTAGTTTTCGAGTGTTTTATGTTCCTCCACTTGACTACTCTAGAGCATGAGCTAAGGTTTGAACACGCTGTGTAACTGGCCCCTAGCTATTGCCATTCTTTTGAGAGGTGATGAAACTTCAGAAGGGGGCTGGTGAGATGGCTCAGTGGGTAAGAGCACCCGACTGCTCTTCCGAAGGTCCGGAGTTCAAATACCAGCAACCACATGGTGGCTCATAACCA
>NC_034596.1:93814473-93820103 GCF_900095145.1 Mus pahari
AAAAAAAAAAAAAAAAAAAAAAAAAAAAAAAAAAAAAAAAAAAAAGAAACTTCAGAAGGTGGGGGAGGTAGTTCATTGGGGACATACCCTAAAAAGAGATGCCCCTGCCCCTCCCCACCCCCCATTCTTAGCTACAAGGTAAACAAATCTGCCAGGCCACATCCTTGGTGTCATGGTCTGCCTGACCATGGCCCAGAAACAGCAGAAACAACTACCATGAATGGGAACCTCTGAAACCATGAGTCTAACTTACATGTCCACTGTGTTTCCCTATATAGTGGTCCATGCTGCACTTGAACTCAGGACCTCCCTAACTCCATCTCCTGAGTCCTTGGATTGGATATACTATAATCACTTCCCTCTTGAGTTGTCTCCTAGAGTCTGTACACTAACTTACTGATCAGAACATTCAGTAAAGCTATTTTATTTCTGGGAAAATAGAGATAAATCACAAAAGGATAGATATCTGGCTATACTAGGATAAAAAAATCAGTACTTGCCAGGCAGTGGTGGCTCACGCCTTTAATCCCAGCACTTGGGAGACAGAGGCAGGCAATTTCTGAGTTTGAGGCCAGCTTGGTCTACAGAGTGAATTCCAGGACAGCCAGGGCTACACAGAGAAACCATTTTGAAAAACAAACCAAATGAAACAAACAAACAAAAAATCAGTACTTTAGGGTTGGGGATTGGAGACAGGCCATGTATAGGTCTAGATTTGCCAGCTGTGGCCCATTAAAATGCCCAGTTTAAAGCCATAAAAATCACCAAGAGGAGATGCTGAAAAATAAATCCTTGCCCCAAACGTCTTCTAATTCTCTTTCTTTCACTGGGACCAATTCTAGGTTCTCTCCTACACTATGCAAGTACTCTACAACTGAGTTACATCCTTAGATCCCTACCCAATTTTTCTTAATTTATCCATTATTCTTGAGTACTCAGCAAGTATTGGACAATACACAAAGGTAGGGAGGGACATATTGTGGCCAAGATGAGCACAGTTCCTGTTTCCTGTGTACCTGAGAAGACAGAAGACCCAAGAAGAGCAGGATACTGTGGGATTCTCTGGTTCTATGCCAAGCCTCAAATACACACACACAGACACATGCTCACATACACATGTGTACATACATACACACGCACATGCACAGACTGATAGTATTCGGAATCATCTCATTCTTGGTCATATTCTCAGCCAAGAGCCTGCACCACAGGAAGGACTCCCAGATACCACATCAGGAAAACATGTCCCACCTGACACAGCCATCTCAGACTTCTAAACTTCATTCACAGAATGGAATTTCATTCTTGCTGCAGTTAGATTCCTCCTCTCTGGATAAGATGCCGCCTCGCAACAGGTTCCCACGAGGAAACGAGGGAACCACATTCGGAAGACTAACCATCTCCAGCTGTTTCCCTGACACACTTGATATCAACTGAACCCCATCACCTGTGTCAAACAAGAAGGGATGATAAAGGTGCCTGGCCCAAGGCACAGCCTTATCCTAAGTCTCACAGACTATCCATCCACGCCTCTTCTTCCCCGACCTAGCCTATCCTAGGCTTTCTAATTAAACATCGGCCCACAATCAAAGCTATTCCCTCAATTCTGGTCTCTTGGGATAACCCAAGACAATATTTTTAATGAGGCAGCACAGTTAATCACCAGATATATTTAACACCAGAACCCCCAATATACAGAACATGAAATCACTGCAAGTCAGATAAAACCAGATGCTATCTAATCCATCCACTTTGCAGAAGGTCAAAGCTAACAGGTGGCCGACCCAGCTGAAGCACTGGGGTCCTGGGTCTCTCTGTAGGCCACTGTTCTGTTGTCTGCATACTTGACTGCACACTAATGCCCACTCACCGTCAGAAGAATAAACAACAGACAGATCTAGAACTTGTTGGCATTTGAGAACTGAGATACATTCAAGAATGGAGAGAAGACACAGCCGGGCTCAGACAAGCTCAGAAAACTGCGGGGGATTTGAGATGTCATTTTGTCACAACGCTCTGTGTGGGCTTCACTTGCTATCTACTCAGCTCCTATTCTACGTCAGCCCAAGATTTGTGCTGATCCAGGCACATTCTTCCAATGGCCCCTTGGAGACAAAGGATGCCTATCAACCTCTGAGGCAGAAGGGAAGCTGTACTAAAGGGGCCCAGGCAGATAGTGGCTGTGAACTTCACTCTGGAGGACAATAGTGAAGGGAGACTTCAACTGTAGTACTGATTTGGTTTCTGTAGTGAGCTCCTTGTAATTCACTACAGCAATGGACTACCTCAACCAGGCCTCTACATCCTGTGCATATATACCAACATGGAGTCTAGCTTAAACTCAAGACTTAATGCAGCCAATGGCATATGAGCAAATACAACACAGAAATAGAATATCACTAAATATTCAGGCTTACTTATTCCCCACTGGGGATTCCTATACTATCTTGTAAATAAACATGAAGGAATTTACCAATAGATTTTAGGCTCCTTGAAGAAAGAGGCCCCAGCTACTCCAAAAGAACCCTAAATACACATGTGAGCCCAAACAAAAGTCACAGGAACTGACAATACATCATTCCAGTTGAGTCCAGGCCAACCTACCAGCACACCTAACAAGGGCCAGATTACTTAATTTGTGGTGTTTGTTATGCAGCATAATAACTAACATAGTGTTCTAGCTCCTAAAAACATGCACAGCAAACCATGATCCCAAGGTAGCAATTCTCATGATGTAGTCCCATGTGAAGGCTTTGATGGATACCTACCTAATGTTAAATATTAAACAGCAAAAGCCTGTAGGTATCACTAACAAAACTCCTTGGACAAGGCTATTTGCATGTGGCAAATAGCACAGTCGCTTCTACCAACAGCAGACCTTCTATACAAACCCTTTCTATCACCTAAGGAATGTAAGACTTGGTGATTCTCCCTGCAGCCCCACCCACCACCTCAGCAGACCTATGTTTTCCTCTCTGTGAGTTCTTTCCATGTCCAGGAACCGGAGGAAACCTAGACACCCTGGAGAGTTGTTCACAAATCATTATACCATGATTGTTCTCTTGAAAGTGCCCGCTCTGCATTAAGTAGCTTCAAATATCACTGGGGAGAAAGGCAAGCTTCAGCGGGGGTGGGGTGTGTGTGGGGGTGGAGTCTAAGGGTCCCGAGGGCAGACTTCTCTCCCATGATTGTTTCTTAGCAGCTCATCAAATCCCAACACTTCCTGGCCCCCTTTCTAGACATCTGAGATAGCAACAAGCATGAGTTGGGAAACTGATAGATAGATCCATCTGGTCAACCTCTTCTTCCACATTACTCAGAGGTCCCTCTCTACAGCCTGACATTAGTTGACCCAGGCATATCTTATATTGTTAATCAGTTAAGATGTCTTAGAGCCTCATAACAAAATCACTAAGTTCATTGTATAAGTGAACTATACTTAACCAACCTTGTGTTTCCTTGTGTTTCTCATTCATTATTAGAGTCACACCCAGTCACAAAGCCAGACAGCAGAGGACAGTCCAGAGGACAGCAACAAGGCAGGTAACCAAAAACACCATAACCTCAGCTGACACTGAGATGTGAAGCACCTAGTATGTATGAAACACTCTTCTAAGGATATTAGACACACACTGACCAAGGGACATTATTCAGACACTAACATAGAGTAAAGCAATAGATCTTGGCGGAGAGTGAGTACAGCTGAGATTCAAACCGTGGTCACAGTACACACTACACTGTGTCAGTATTTCACTAGCAGTGCTCTATGGTGGCTTAGTTTCAGACAAAACAGCATTAAGATGGACTGGAAGGAAAAGGGAAAAGAAATAAAAACAGGCCACTACAGCAGGGTGGGGAAGAGTGGGCAAACAATGATCGTGGGAAACCTGGATTCCAGAGGGGCCTCAGGTGCAAAAAAAATCAACAGGCCTGTGTGTCTGGGTACTGGAAGGTAGGAGGGACTTGGCAGGTGAGCGCATTCAAGAGGCAAAACAGGTTTGAAATAGGATGCTGGAGAAAATTTAGGAATAGCCCAGCCCAGCCTTCCAGGTTCAGTAAGTCACTAGGAGGTCAAAAAACAAAGTCAGCCGATGTAAAAGCTCATACAGTCAAGTCTACCCCAAACTGTAGAGCCAGCTAGCTACCAAGAATCCTCTCCGACATACAGGGTGAACTTTTTCCTTTTAGCAACAAATCCTGAAAACACGGGGAATGTGCTGTCTACATAGAGTCATGTCATACACAAAGCCCACAGGTTTTACTGGAGACAACTCATTGGGCACACCTACCAGAACACACCAAAATCCCAGGCAGCTTCTATCAAGCACACGGCTTATACAGCCGTGTGGATACAGCCGTGTGGGCACCGACAGCCTGTTTAGTGTTTTGGAAAGATGGGGAAACCCTCTCCAAATACTCCAGCCCCAGGGCCCATCCTGCAAAGCCAGCTTTAGGGCAGGCAGCCTCAGGCTGCTACACTAACCCTGCTCAGAAGGTCGAAGAACAGCTAAATCTTGTCTTGTAAGTTGACATCTTCTGTCCAACACACAAGCGCTCAAGTGGGCCACTGACAGCAGTTCTCAGTCACATTCGGATGACAGTTCACACTTCTCCCATATCCAAACAAATTGCCAAAAATACATACAAATGCACCTCAGAGCAGAGCCAGCAGGTTTTTAAGGTTGCTATCAGTTCCTTACCGACCAACCCAGGAAGGGTATCCCCAGGAAGATGCCAATCTGCATTTCATTATTTGGGTAAGTCAACATTAGGTCTGCTCCAGAATCAAACACAATTAAAGCTTTAATTAACTCAAACTCAACCAGCTCCATCTTCAAATAAAAAATGTTTTCAGGCAATGGATAAGAGGAAGGTCGAGGTTGCTTCGGTTTTCATTTTTACATGTTTTTTTTTTCCTTTTTTCTTTTGTGTTTATGTGTGATGTATGTGTACACATGTGTGAGCCAAGACCAGAAGGGGATGTTCACCTATTCTGTTCTGGAATCAATCCAGAGCTAGGCAGGTAACCAGAAGGTCCCAGCAATCCTCCTGTCTCTATCCCACCCACCCCTATCCCCCGTGTGCACTACCACCACACACACAATGCTAGGGTAGGTATACAAAGCCACAACTGGCTTTTTATATGGGTGCTGGGGATTCGAACCCAGGTCCTCACACTTGCACAGCAAGGGACTTTGACTAATCTTCCCAGTCCTGGTGTTTAAGAGAAAGGGACAAGACAGAGTCTCCCATGAGAAACACATGAAAAATAAAATCACTTCTAGAGGCCTCCCAAGGGTAGGCCCATTGTTACATCCTCATAAAGTGAACACTTACACCAAAGTGAGCGTTCCATCAGTGTCCCCGCCACCAGCTCTAACACACTCATTCAGTGTATCCTTTCTACCAGCACAGCGCAAAGCCATGGCTTCAAGTAGACTGTCAGTGACGGAAGATCAAAGGAAAGGTTTGGAAGTAAAGTTTGGAACAAGCTGTAGCTGCTGTCCAAGGCTTCATTCATGGAATGGGGGTCTCGAAAGTTTTCTTCATTAACACAGAAAACCTGGGTCCCCTTGTGTCAGAGCTTGAGCCTGAAATGTCCTTCAAAGGCTCATTTTTTTTTTTTTTTT
>NC_034596.1:93820205-93824150 GCF_900095145.1 Mus pahari
TGGAACTCACTTGGTAGACCAGGCTGGCCTCGAACTCAGAAATCCGCCTGCCTCTGCCTCCCGAGTGCTGGGAATAAAGGCCTGCGCCACCAGGCCCGGCTAAAGGCTCATGTTTTGAATGCTTATATCTCAGCTGCTGAAGCCAGGGAGCCTATAGGAGGTGACACCAGCTAGCAGAAGTCTAAATGAGCCACTAATAAAAGGTAATGCCCATTCCTGGTTTCTGCAGGAAACTTGCTATACCCTCCCACTGCGGACTGCCCTATCCTTGCCTACCATGATGGTCTGAAACTTGTTTCCTTTCTTAGTTGTGTCTTTTGGGTACTTAGAGCTCAGTAATGCAACGTAACAAATAGAATAAGCCTGGTATTCACTTTTTAAACATTTATTTTTACGTGTGTGTGTGTGTGTGTATCGATGTGAATATGTGTACGCACGTTGTATGGGAGTGCACATGACTGCACACAGAAGCCAGAAGAGAATGTTGGATGCCTTGGAACTAAAATTAGAGGCACTTGTGGCGTGCTTGGCTAGTTTCATGGGAGCTGTGATCCAAACTCCAGTCTGTATGATTATACAAGGATTTTAACAATTGAGCCATCTCTCTCTAAACCTGGTGTTTTTTTGTGGGGGTTTTCATATAACTTAAGTAAGTTAACTAACACACAACCATCACATAAGAATCTGGTCCAGCTACTACGAGCAGCAAGGCATATATTACTCTTGGGAATCCTCTTCTTACTTCGGTTCAGGAGAACTAAAATCCTGCTCTGATATTAACATAAACCAGGCAGAGAAGAGGGGCTACTAGTGTAACTGAGATCTAGGGTTGAAAGGCAAGTAGGTAAAGAGTAAACAAAACAACACACACACACACACGTACACACACACATGCACGTACACACACGCGCGCACACACACGCACACACACGCACACACATGCACACACACATGCACACACGCACACACACACANCACACATGCACACACACATGCACACACGCACACACACACACATGCGCGCACACACACACACGCACACACACACACACACACACGCGCACACACGCGCGCGCGCGCGCGCACACACACACACACACACACACACGCACCCAGGATACATCAAACATGAAGAGACTGGAGGAACTGTTATAGTGGGCATAAAACCTAACTGATGGTGCTGGAGAGACGGCTCATCAGTGAAGCTCTGACAGAGGACCAGAGGTGAGTTCCCAGCACCCACATCGGGCAGCTCACAACTTCCTGTAACTCCAGTTCCTGGGGGTCAAACACTGCTGACCTCTAAGGACATCTGTACTCACGTGCACTGAACCATATCCACATTCACACACATATGTGATGCGACTGTGTGTGTGTGTGTGTGTTGTGTGTGTGTGTGTGTGTATCCAAGGGCTGTAAAAACTGATCACTGGTTAAGAGCACCTGCTGCTCTTGTGGAGGACTGAGGGTACAGTCCTGGCAGCCACACAGTAGCTCACAACTATTCATAATTCCAGTTGCAGGGGATCTGATACCATCTTCTGACCTCTGCAGGTACCAGGCACACACATGGTTCACATACATACACAAAGGCAAACATTCATATACATAAAACAAATGACAAACACACACACACACACACACACACACACACACACACACACACACACACGAGTCAGCACACTAGCTGGATTTGAACAGGGCCTTGCAGAGATGTTATGAATGACCTGACAGGTGGGATTGGAGAAGCTGTAGTCTGATCACATCGCCCACTCCCTTCCTAGACTTGAAGACACACTGACCGACTGAGATGTTCTTTTAAAACAAAAAACAAAAAAAGCCTTTGTAGCTAAGTGGTGGTGGCACACAACTTTAATCCCAACACTCAGGAGGCAGAGGCAGATGAATCTCTGAGCTGGAAGCAAACCTGGTCTACAGAGTGAGTTCCAGGACAGTCAGGGCTACACAGAGAATCCCTGTCTCAAAAAAAACCAAAATAACCCCCAACCCCTAAAAGAAAGCTTTGTGCTATCCTCATAGATCTGAGCCCACTCAGGAGTTCCCTTCTCTCAATTCCTGTCTTTCTTCTCTTCTTTTCCCGCACAAGAAGCAACAATTACAGATCAACTTATTTTTAAGTATCTGAAGAGCCCCAGGACATTGATCTACACACATGTCCTCAACTGGATTGTCTCGCTGTCTTGACAAAACCCACTAAATTATTTCTTGAAAAAAAGCAAGGATCTTTTAGGTGTTATAATCTCATTCCAAATCCTTTTATCCACTCCCTACTCTTGTGGCCCCAACACTGCAATCCTCTTTGGATAATCTGAGGTCTGGCGGGTACCAGGCCTGTAGTGGCTTTTGCTAACCTCCCACTCTGTGGCACTGTTTGCTGCTGGGAGGGGGGCACAGTGCCAGGGTTCAGGGCCCCATAATGACTTTGCTCTTTTGGGGCAACTGTTAATAATTAGCAGGAAGCGTTTTGCCTTTAAATCTCACAGCTTGAGCACTAAGATCTCACAGTGCCAAAGAAACACTTAATTCCAGGGTGAGACTCGCTTCCAGCACACTCTAGTCGGCCTACCCATAGCATTACCCAGCTTCATTCATCTGCCAATAGGTGTGAGAACCTCTAGGTGCCAAACCTGACGAGGAGGTGGGATGGGTAGAAGAGAGACAAGATTTCTGTCCTCAAGTTAACCTCTGCTAAGGAGAGGGGTCCGGGCTGGTGAGATGGCTCAGTGGGTAAGTGCACCCGACTGCTCTTCCAAAGGTCCGGAGTTCAAATCCCAGCAACCACATGGTGGCTCATAACCATCTGTAACAAGATCTGACGCCCTCTTCTGGAGTGTCTGAAGACAGCTACAGTGTACTTACATATAATAAATAAATCTTTAAAAAAAAAAAAAAAAAAAAAAAAAGGAGAGGGGTCCATAAATTTAAGGGCCAGGACAGGTGCTTCTGCATACAGAGAACAGGAAAGAGATCAATAAGGCAGAACTGTCAAAAAATAAAGAGCATCCTGTAAGGCTCGGGAGACTAAGAAGGGGAGTGTAGGGTAGTCAGGATTCACACAAACAGGGATGAAGCCACTGCCTGCAACTGTTTGGGGCAGACAGATGCTTCGAAAGATGCATCAACGGGAGTGCTCACTGGGAGCGCAGTCATTCACTCACTCATTCATTCAAAAAATAGCTACACTTCTGTCGTACAATGGACCAGGTACCTTTCTAAACCCTGAATACAGCAGTAAAGGACAAACCCAAGAACACAGCCCTGAACAAGACACAGCCTGTGCAGTGAAGGAACTTACAGGAAGGAAATATGTAAGATGTGTATGGTAACAAAAACAAGGGAGAAATGTCAAGGGGGGCCGACGGGAAGAAAAGATAGAGGGCATGAGGTTCTCTTCCAGATGGGGCAACCATTTGTGAGAAGTTGAATCTAAGCTAAGACCTGAAGAAGGGGCAGATGCACAGCAGTGACAGCAGCCACTCCCAAGGCCCAGCACATTAGAGGGCAGAGACAGAGAGTGGGACAGGCAAGCACAGAGACATGGCGGTGCACGCCCACCAAGCTGCCCGTGGGCAAGTCCCAGCTCCACATGCTGCTAACACTATGACCTGGGCCTGCTGAAGAAGCTTACTGTAGGGGCTTGGAATGTTCCAGAAGGGGCTTTGCACCTCAGTTTTCAAAACTGTCCTTTATAATTCCTCAGACATAGCATACCAAGCTATAAGACCTCACCACAGAGATAAGATGTGGAAGTAAATCATTATCATAGGGGGTCTGAGCCATTTAAGAATGAAGAGCCACAGGCTGGTGATATGGCTCAACGGGTAAGAGCACTGACTGCTCTTCTGAAGGTCCTGAGTTCAAATCCCAACAACCACATGGTAGCTCATAACCACCTGTAATGAGATCTGATACCCTCTTCTGGTG
>NC_034596.1:93824505-93827816 GCF_900095145.1 Mus pahari
GCTCACAACCATCCGTAACAAAAATCTGACGCCCTCTTCTGGCGTGTCTGAAGACAGCTACAGTGTACTTACATATAATAAATAAATAAATAAATAAATAAATAAATAAACAAATAAATAAATAAATAAATAAATCTTTTAAAAAAAGATTCAGTCTCCCCAAAAAAATTAAAAAAAAAAAAAATATCGAGGGTGGGACAACACTTCTAATTTCCCATTCAGAGAAAACACTACATATGATGTTGAGATATTTATCAATAGTCAGCGTGCAGGGGAACATCAAGAGAACTACAATACGCACATATATTTGGTAGAAAACGTCTCAAAGTGTATCTTCTGTGTACACGTGTTACTGCCCAAAGCTACACTAGAACATGATACACTTGTAAATGGACCTACTTAGGAACTAGGGCGCATTAGTTGTCACCTCACTGCGTGGCAACCATTCCTGGCTTTGTATGACAGATGGGTGATATACAGCAAGACAGGTGATGCTATGCCCCAACAACATAAGGCTAGTGACAGAGGCATGTGGCTCTGCACCAGGTAGGGGTGTGTGTGTGTGTGTGTGTGTGTGTGTGTGACTCCAAGACCACAGGCTGCCCTTGAGTCATGAGGACTGTGTTAGGCAGGATCTGTACCTTTTGACAACCAGGTCCACTTGCTGTGTAATATACAGCACTGAAGACAACGCTACCTAAGACATTACTCATAGAAAGTTACTGCAGACACAGGCACAGACCATCTTTAATCCAGAAAATACTTTTTAAATCAATGATACAGAGAAGCATTTGCTATTTATGTCACGTCTTCTCATGTTTATTTATTTAACATCTACCAGGCACAGTGTGGACCCCGGCAGTGAGCACCACACCAGACCCCTGCGTTCAGAAAGAGCATGTACCTTCTTTAATAGGTGCTGCCAGAGAAAACAGCCTAGCTAGGGTAAAATCTTTCTTAGCCCACACCAAATTTCAACTGTCTGGATAGTACTAACCAAGCAAACAAACAAAGGAATAAAAAAAAGGCACAAGGGTTTTCAATGTCTGGGAACACACAGAATTTTGACTTCATTCATACAGTGACCTGAGGACAGTCATCGGAATTCTTCTCAGACCCAAACTATCCTCCCATTAAGGCCCCTTGAATCCTCATCCTTGTCACACCCCACCATCCTCCAGCTGCTGGGGAAGTCACCATAGTGAGCTACACACTCAGCATCGTGCTGGACTATAGTCAGAAGTAATGAATTCTGTGATAGAAAATTGATCTCGCTTGTTCCCATAATGTAAGCTCTGTCGAGAAAGCAAACAAACAAGGCTATAATAATTAATTGAAAAGAAAGACTCTAATTAAAATTTTATATTAGTGTACATAATGGCCAGAAATAGTAAACACTGCTTTAAAAAAAAAAAAGTCAGAGCTGTAAAACCACAAAAAGCTCTGTCCCTGAAGATAACCAGCAACCACTTACCAGCCAGAACACACTCCATCTCCTCTGCTAACCCACAGTAAAGGCACCAAGAAGGGAGAGCAGAGAACCATGAAACACTCATCCACTTGCACTGGGTTCAGCTCAACACCCACTCATCGAGCGTGTCCACCTTCTGACACTCCTATAACATTCCCTGTGTACCCAGTATACACGCAGATGCATGTGTGTGGGCGGTCTGACCAGAGCCATGGGGGTCCTTCCAGGTGGCTGAGTGCAATCATTGACTCTACAATTACACCCTTGGAAGAGCAACGAACGGCCCATGTGTATACAGGATCACAATAAAGTCTTCACGTGCCAAGGAAGCATCCTGGTAGACCAAGAAGTGAAGCTGACATGCAGCGAGCGAGCTCTCAGGATGTAGTCTTGCAGGCGAGACTACCTACCAAACAACTGAAATCTCAATACAAATGCTCAAGTTGTCACAGGGAAGAGCCAAGGGCATCCTGAATACCATTTAATACATGCTTAACAACTAGAGATTGTACTCCCTTGTTGCGTAACCCCTTATGATAAGCTTAGCTACTGCCATCTGTGAGGTTCCCAGTCCTAGAACAATGAAATGAGAGGTATGGAGTCGACATTTACACTATCCTACACCTTTACCTACGGCATGTGGAACAGATGTAATGTGTAACTTTGACTCAACTATAGATGTTGTTGTCGTCTGAGCTGTCAGGGATAATACCTCTAGAGAGGGTTTTGGATGAAACATTTGGTTTACTTCTTCTAACTCATGGTTTACCTCCTGAAAGGATCTACCACTCTAAGAGTTGCTAGGCTTCCTGTTGCCCAGAGTCCTCTAAGTGAGCAAGGAAGCCACTTTTAAATGTGTAATACACCTTCTTCACAAGCCGGGCAGACCATGAGTTTGCAGCTGTCAGCAGTGTATACAGTGTCAGAAGGGACCACAGAGATGACACCACCCAGCTACATGGGTTTATAAACCAAGGTACTGAGTTCCATGAAGATGAAGAGACCAGAGTTTACCCAGCATCAACATAAAACACCTAGCTTTCAGATCCCCAGAAGGTTTCTTCCAGAACACGGGCTAGTGACTTTAACAATGTCACCACTGCCCTGTAGACCCTTAATACTTGGAGGAACTTCAAAGAAACAGAAAAGCTAAACCTAATTCTTTGTCCATCTGATTGAGATTTATACATCCATCCTCCTAAATGAGGTACTCACTTTGATAATCAATAGAAAACCTGGTTTAGTTATCACATATCTAAGGGATTCCCACAAAGAGTGGCTCACTGGAGGTCCAGAAATATAGGACAGATGCACACAGAAACACCGCTGCCAGCCCAGCACAGAAGACTGTGGAACCACAAGGAATTCTCAATATGAAGTGACTGATACTACATCCTAGTACGTAAGCACCATGGGTGAGTCTGGTCACAGCACTGCCAGCCACTTAAGAAGGCAGGCAAGCATCATTCTCTATTCAGATATGGAGAGAATGACAGGGGCATGGAAATAAATAGCATGAGACTGGATCTGGCAGGAAGAGAAAGAAGGGAGGAACCACGGGGTACTCCTACTCCAGGCTTCATCTACACACGCTCAGAGACCGCCCAGTTGATAACCACACAGGACCTTACCATGCCTTACAGGAGAAGCAGCAAAACAGGAGAAGGAGGGGGTGTGCTGGGCAGTGGTGGAACATGTCTTTAATCCCAGCACTTGGGAGGGTGAAGCAGGTAGTTCGAGGCCAGCCTGGTCTACAGAGCAAGTTCCAGGACAACCAAAGCTACACAGAGAAACACTGTCAGAGAAGGGGGGAGAGAGAGAGAGAGAGAGAGAGAGAGAG
>NC_034596.1:93827956-93874832 GCF_900095145.1 Mus pahari
GAGGGAGAGGGAGAGGGAGAGGGAGAGGGAGAGGGAGAGGGAGAAACCCAGAGAGAGTGGGAGGGAGGAGAAAAGAGAAAAAGGTAATCCTCCAGCAGAGAGACCATACCAGAAACCACCTCCCTGTGGCAGGTCTGAACATCTTCATACACAGAGCAGGCCCAGCACGGGGTAAAGGAACCATGGGTGGGAGGCAGACTTCCCCAACTAACCAGACTCTATATGCCCTCTAAAGATTTGAGTTTTGTATTAATGTAAAGGGGATTAAACAAATTAAACTGAGGATAAAACCCCAGGGCCTTTCCTTTTGTCCCTATATAGAACACTTAATAGATTGCTCAATAAATACACCTCAGAGGAAGAACTAGAATTTGCCAGTGGTCCTCAACCAGGGCTACTTTGGTATCCTGGGCACATCAGCCACCACCTACTCCTCTTTTGATCATTGCACCTTGGAGAGTGTAACTGGTATCTCATGGGTGGAAGATTACATATGTATGCTTCTAAATGTCTACAATGCTCAAGTTAAAAGAATTCTCCAGTTCTGAATGCCAGCAGTGCTAACATAGAAAAGACGAGAGTCAAGCCAAGACCCCCACAGGCAAGCTAGGAGTTCCAAAGTCATTATCACGGCAGTCTCGATGTAACAAATTATGTCTGAAGGTCCTTAGCTCCCAGTAAAAGTCTCAACTGGCAGAGCCAAAGGAGGCTCTTTGTATTTCCTTAGTTAATGAGGAAGATCTGGGGGCTACAGAGGTTCTGGCAGGGTTGCTGGAAGCACAGACCTGGTCCGTAGGGGGTCAAAAGCAAAGTGCTTGCAGTAAGAAAGTATCCAAACCCTCAAAGCAAAGCGTTGTGACTCTATGTACACAGAAACTGCTCTGTTTTAAAGTTTCAAAAATCTTACTCAGCTCGGAGAAAAGACACACACATCCAACTTCCAGGAGCCTGTCGCCCCTGCCAAATTCTGTTCATCCAGTTATTTTGATTCTCAATCTCAAAGTAAGGCAAAAGCAGAGATGACTCTGCAGCGAAATCGCTCTAAGTGACTCGGGTCCGGGGACCTATCATCTCAGCCGCTGTTTGCAAGAGCGCCTGCAGGGCTCATAAAAGGAAGAGTAAACGGGGATCACAGCCATTTGTCTACTGCTTAGGGCCAAAGGGTGGAGAAACGAAGAGAACCGCGACACAAACGGTTGCAATCATGGCTGCTAGCACAGGAGAGACCATGGCTCAGCCTGACGAGCTGTGGAGAAGTGGGCAAAGGCTTCCAGCCTTCAGGTCACCCCTGGCTGCCACACTCTGAGGGGTCCCTAGGAGGAAGGAACATGTCTTGTTTGCCTCAAGGTCCTCCCTGTCTGGACCTGCACCCCTAAAGGGGTGGAACCAAAGGAAGGAATGGATGCTAAAATGCAAAACAGAATCTCTGTGCCTTTTTTTTGGGGGGGGGGGGTGCTAAAACATATATAACATGAAACTGCCATCTGAACTTTTCTTTTTTTGTTTTTAAGTGCAGCTTGGTGACATTTGGGACATTCCTATTGTGTAATCAACTCTGCTCCTATCTGTCTCCAGAGCATCACCCTAAACAGAGTTACAGAGGAGATCTCCGTGACAGGCTTCCTTACGCTGTTTAGCACAATGTCTCCACGGTTCGTCCTCGGTGTGGCATGTTCTTTTTAAGGCTGACTAGTCCTTCCCATGCACATTCGGCCTGACCACCTGTGGATGGGCCTCTGGGTTGTTTGCACCAGCACCGATGTTTTTAACAAGGTGTTAAGTGTACTTAGCTAGTGTGCTGAAGGGGGCAAGGGAAGATAAAAGCCTCAGATTCTGTCACCGACCTCTGCACGTGATCATAACCCCCACAGGAGACTCAAGTGTTTTTCCATGTAAAGAGGAAGTGAATTAGACTGGTGTTCTCCAGAAACTTTTGGCTGCCTTCAGTAGTAAGAAATAGATGTTTCGTTCTGACTGACTTCACACAAGCACACAGACGTAACTGAAACTTAAGGTGTACAAAACCCTTGCCCTATGGTGAGCGAGCTCTCAACATCTGCTGCTGCCGACTCCATTATTTCTCGGAAAGAAAAAGAGTTCCAGTCACTAAACTGATCTCACCGCCACCACTGAGTGACAAATTACACACTATTTTAGGGATCTTTTTTCTTCCAAACTGGTATCCCTTAGAATATGCTGATAATCAGGGTGCTATCACTTTTTAAAGTATCAGTTTCATAAAAGTAGAGAACTCTTTAGTATTACAAAGAAAACACTTGGAGTTGCACTCCCCCCAATATATGACCATGAAAAGAGTCACATGAAATCAAAAGGAACATTCCAATGTCTTCTACAGGTGGTGCCACCAAGCCCTTTGGGAAGCTCTACACTGGGTCACAGAAAAGTCCTGTCAACTCCAGTAATTCTGTGATGTGGGACGAAAAATCTTAGCATGGGTTTTCCTTTGCAAGAAACAGAAATAAGCACAAACCTTAGGAGCTGCACCTCCCAAAAGATACACAGTGCCCAATCCTATCTACAGTTGAAACACTAATCTGTTTCCTTTTAAGAACAAATTTCTATTCAGAACAAAATAAAATGGAGATTATCGGTTCAAATAAAAACCCACTAAAGACTTAGGACACCGTGGCTGGAATGTCCTGAAGAGAGGACCAGGGCAGGATGCAGCGACTGTTTGGAAAGGACACCAGAGTACGTGGGAGAAAACAGTCGCAGGACTTGGAATTATGACCAGATTTAAGACCTCACGTGCAGCAAGGTGACTACAGCTAATAACATCTAGAAACTTAAGTCTGTTAAGTGTGTGTGTAGTTCTTTAGCTTTATACACACACACACACACACACACACACACGGGGGGGGGGAGAAACTATGTGAGAAGACAAAAACATTAATTAGCTTGTGAGAATCATTTTACAATACACACTTACATATATCAAAAGGTTAGGTTTCAACCCTTAATATATATTTATCAAATTTACTTAAAAAAAAAAAAACAAAACTGGAAGGAATAACAACAAAAATCCAAAAGTAACTGAGAAGGAGCCAATGGCCTGCCATGTTAACTTCAGATAGTTCTCGTTAGCAACACTTCTGCTGAGGTGACTGAAGAGTCTCAGACCTATTGCATTTCGTCCCCCAGACAGCTGGCTTGATGTGGCACACACAAACCAAAAGGACTGTACGAACCGTGCATCTCCTCTCAGACCCCTCAGGTCTTAGCAAACCTCCAACGTCAAGGCCTATTCTGACTGTTAGAAGCGAATCCACGGGAGCCAGACAGCCATGCAGTTTTATAAGACAGTCACTGCTTGATCTTGAGTGTGCCACACTGTGCCTTAGACCATCTGATCAGTGTGTGTGTGTGTGTGTGTGTGTGCTGCTTAGAGACACTTTCTTTTTGATGAAAGGTAGCAAAATGCATTGCTTTACCCACAATGATTTTAAAAGAAAATATACTCAAACCCAAAAGTGGTTAGCCCTCGTCAATTTTCCATACAGATAAAACTTTAAGAAAAATGTCTGAACGTTTATTCCGCAGGATGAAGAAAAAAAGATGGATTCCAATGGTGGCGTTCAAAAACAAGAAAGCCTTTGGATGCAGTGGACTTCGACTCTTTCTTTTACTAAAGTCAATATAAATAACTCTTAAATCATAAAAACCAAGTCATTTTGAGAAAATACTGTATGATCTGTTCTGACGCCACCCACACCTGCTTTTCCAGCTTTTCTAAACTGGAGGCATCCTACAACATGAGCTTACCCCACTCACTCCTCCCCGACCCCTAGGGTCCCCACAACTCCTTCACCACCTGCTCAAGTTGTCTTTTCCTTCTAGTCCCTTCCCAACACCTCTCAAGGCCCTCCTTCCAGTGCCCTCTTGCTTCCGGTGGCCCTCCTCTTTCAGGTGACCCCTCTCCTTCCATTCTGGTGGCCCTTGTCCTTCAGGTGACCCCCCCTCCTTCCAGTGGCCCTCCTCCTTCAGGTGGCCCTCCTCCTTCCAGTGGCCCTCCTTCCAGTGGCCCCTATTTTGGCTATGCCTTGCCAGTTTCTATCTCTCCCCGCTATGCATCATAACGCATCCTTTCAGAAGGATGCAAACGGCATCACAGCTCATCCAGCCTGTGTGATACCTAATAGAAGTAGCTTAAGGAAGGAAAAGTTGATCTTTGGCTCAGAGTTCAAGAGTCTGGTCCACCATGGCAGGGAAATCCCTCTGGTAGAGAGAGCATCGGGCAGCTGAGCACACTATGTCTCCAGTGAGGAAGGAGACAGATTGAGGCTCAGTTCGCTTCTTCCCCTTTCCCCATTTAAAGTATTCTAAGTTTATTACTACCTGCATGTGTATGTATGCATGTGTCTGTATGCGTAGGCATATATGTAGCAGTCAGAGGACAACTCGGTACTTGTGTGTGTGTGTGAGAAGGGGGTAGGGAGGGAGGGAGGGAGGGGGGAGAGAGAGAGAGAGAGAGAGAGAGAGAGAGAGAGAGAGAATCTCCATCTACGTTTTGTTTCTGCTATGCTGCGTAAGGCTAGTGGGCCCCAAGGTTCCAGGTAACTGTCGGGAGGCCTGGCCAAGGTCACAGAGCCTTCACCTCTCTGGCTTTTACATGTCTTCTGGTTGCCTGGCCTGTGAAGCCCGTGCTCTCACCTCCCCAACCCCAACTTTTTATTCAGTCTGAAATTTCCAGCCCAGGAAATGGTGCTGCCCACTTTTCGGGTGGGTATTCTCACTTCAATTAACCTTAGAGACAGGCCTGGAGGGTGGTCGCCAAGGTGATTCTTGATCCTACTGAGTTAACAATATTAACCATCTTGAATGCCATTCTTCCTTACCAAGGATTGCATTAACTCTTAGATACTGGGCAATGTTTCCAGAAACGACCATGAGGTGGCAAATTGAAATGGGAAGAGAAACAGTGCAATCAAGCTGACTTGGTCCCACCTCAGATATCTGCAGCCCATGGCTAACCTTCCTCTCAGACATACGCAATGGAAAAAAGCAGGGAAGTCTAGCCCACCTGGTTCCTGGGTGAAGTATGAGGGACTTGGAACACAGTAGGTGCTCCTTCAGAGCTTGGTCACGTGCCTGATGACTCCAGTGCCTAGTCACCCCAAATCCAATACAGTTGAGGTTTAAAAGAGGAGGAAATCAATTTGAAATTCTAACCATGCTAAGGGGGGGGGGCTGCCTTTCAGAGCTCCTCTCTCAGCAGTCTACAGCACTGGGAAGAAATAGAGTCTTGTTTCACTCAACATCAAAGAGTTGTATTAGAGAAAGTCAGATGGTTTCCCTGCAACTTTGACTCCAGCAACCCCGATGACAGAGTCCGCCACACCTAAGAGCTGAGAGCAAGAGGGGCGGGGTCAGGACAAGGGACTTCAAAGGACTTTAGTAAGAGTAAAATTCCATGGGCTTTAACATGTGGTATGTGCGACTGTTCTTCCCTTTAAAGAGCTGGATGCTGCGGCTGCTGAGTGAGGGGCTTTTGGTACTCAAGGCCACGCCCCACCCCCAACAGGCTCATGCACACCTGCGGCAGGATCGCGGGGCGGGGTGGGGTGCAGCACAGAGGCCGGGCTGTCGAGAAGGAGATGCCCCTTTGGTTGGTGAGTAGGGAAGACACCATTCCAGGGGCTTCTGGCTAAGGGGATGGACTGGCTGGGGCAGTTCCCGGAGAAGGAAAAGCAAGATTGAGCGCAGGGAGGAGCCAGCTTTGTTCTCATCAAAGGGGGAAAGAAAGGAGGGGGAAAAGCTAATGAGTTACTGCTGAGAGGGGGAGGCAGGATTAAGGGTGTGCTGCAGAAAACACAATGGACTGTTTGGCCAGTCTGGGTTGGAAGCTTTGCCCATTCTGACGAGGGGCTAGGGGCAGGAGCTCCAAGCCCCACCTTTCAAGTGCCCGTCAGCAGCACAGCAGGCCTCAGAGGGGATCCTCTTGCAAAGGCAACGGGCAGCCACGGAGCTGGGCCAACCCAGGCCCGAGGCACCTGTCACACAGTGGTGCCTCCCAAGGCAGCTGCAGGAGAGAATCTGGTATCTGGAACTCTGGAGTAGACAGCCTGGGTACAAGAGCCTTCCCACGAAGACGCAAGCAGGACAAGTCTCCCGGGCTTCAGGAATGGCAGTGTCCAAACAGTCAGGCTTCCTTGTGTCCCCACAAGGACACTGCAGCAGGGCTGGGCAGATAGATGAGGAAGGGACAGGAGGCAGAAACACCTTGCCCAAATGACTTGGGTGCTTCAGGAGAGAGACACAGCCTCCGCTCTCAGTTTCCCTCCAAATGCTTGTGGACTTGGGGCTGGAAAGACTGCGCCATTCTCCTCATGTGTGCTGGCCACTGTAAGGTTAATTGCCCACCACTGAACATCTCCCAGAGAGACCTCTATGCAAGCCTTTGCTTAGAAGACCAAGAAGACAGGCAGTGCTTACCATGGGCCCTGGTTTCTGTGAATTTTAAATCCAGCAGACAGCACAGATTATAAAGTATAAAAAGAGAGTTGGTGACACAAAACCAACTGATATGTAACGGAAGCAAAAACAAGATCATGTGACTATCGAGGAGGAAAAATCATGTTGTTCTTCTGGGACCAGGCTCAAGAGCTAAGTGCTGAACACAGATCATGCTTCCTTTGCTTACCCTCAGGAAGTCCTCACCTGAGGCAGGTGATCTTAAGCCACAACAGGAATGACAAGGAGGAGGTTCAGAGAGTTAAAGTAACTAGTCCACATTCGCTTACTGAGGGAGTGACCAAGCAAGAGTCATTTTCTGAGACTTGCTGAGACTGGCTCTGGACCAGGTGTGCATACAGAAGCTGGGAGGGCGCCTGGTAGGCCGATGACACCAGTCTGTAGCAGGGCAAGTGTGGATCTTATGTCCCTCCATCGCCTGCTGACAAAGCAGCCAAGGACTCCATGCTGACTGGATACAGGCCCAAGGTGGAGCCCTGCTATGACTTTTGGCCTACAGAAGGGCGATATGGGGGTGTGGGCTGGGGAAGCCTCTGACAGCCTGACATCTTTAGATCATTTTCATATTTCTGCTCCTGTGTTCCTTCCCACTGGCTTCTTCCTCCTGAGGATGCCCCAGCTGCTCTGTCCATCTGCAGAGCAATTTAGGTCCAGTGCGGCAGTGCGGGTGGAGGGGAAGCTGGGTGCACGGACTGGGGATGGGACAGGCTTGCTGAGGCTCTGCGGTAAAGAGGGATGAAAGAAACCCTAAGTGCCTCAGTTTCTCCAAGGGTATTTAAAAAAAAAAAAAAAAAGACAGGTGAGGAATGGTTTTAGCTTGGGGGAGGGGGAAGAAATACTGCTCTCCTTGTAGTTAAAAACAAATTTCTTCTGCTCAAAACCATTGCAAATGAGGAGGGAGGCCCAGGGGGGAGAAAGGTGGGGGAGAGAAAGGAAGACAAAGCAGAAAGGGGGGGCCTAGAAACCTACAGCGGGGAGGAGCTGCCTCTGATCCTGTTTTCTCAGGTTCACCTTCACTCCACAGGAGCACCGAATGGGGAGGGGGCATCTCAGTCCCTTAGAGGAACAGGGCGGGGTGAGCAGCTGGTGAACAGACCTCTACCAGAACTTTCCATGTCAGAGTAAACACACAGAACAGGTCTCAACCTGGTCTACTGTGATTAGCAACATGCTCTCGAAAAAGATAAGATTAGAAGATGTGTCTGGTGGCTTCTGGGTGTTTCCTCCAAACAACAGGACAGTCATCCCCAAGAGGGGAATCTCTATAAGGGTGGGGACTGTTCTCATTAATTCACTGCATAAACAATGAGGGGTGGACAGTCTGGATGATTTGATCGACAGCTTTTGGTAACAATCTTCTTAGCAAAACACTGCAGATCATATTCACAAGGAAGCAAGTGTCACTAAAAGGGGAGGTAAACTGCGGGCAAGAACCAAAGAACTAGAAGAGGCAGAACCAAGAACTCAATCAGTCCAGCTAGAGAGCGGGACCGGCTCCCAGGACAAGGCCTGAACCCTCACTTCTGAGGAGCAAGGCAGGCCTGCCAGCTCTGATGTGTGGTTTGCACTTCACACTATAGGCCTGGGGAGCTGCAAACACCACACAATGCAAGAACACTCCACCCGACTGGCAGGCCAACAGACCTGAGAGCTTAGTCTGCAAGGGAAGCCTGAGTTCTCCAGAGCCAGGGAAGGCCTTTGGGATAACCCTGGCAGCTATCTGGCTCTGATGGCGCCCACCAGGGTCACCTCAGTTTTTCTGTCCACCACCCACACCTCAACCCAAGCATCCACCAGCTTTGATGTGTCTGTTCTGACAAGAGATCATTCTCCTGACTGGGAGCCCAGATCTGTCTGTCGACGACTCCAGATCCCACTGCACCTATGGTGCAGGTGTCTGCTAGCTTCTCCTTCTGGGAGGCTTCTGGCTGCCATGCAGACTCTCCCGGCGGGCGGGCAGGCAGGTGGGCAGTGTGCTTCCCTCTCATTTCAAAGGAGCCCTGCGGGGCGAACAGAAGCTGCCTAGAGGGGCCTTGGATGGGGCGTGGGAGTGAGTGGTCAGACACAACTTAGTAAGGTCACTGACTGGACCCGTCATGACTGACAACACACAGGAAACAAATCCTTCTCCTGACTGCCTCTGATCTCTTAGGAACCATGGTCCACTGTTCAACCTATTAAACTGCGCATGAGTGCATGCATAGGTGCATGTGTATCTGTCTGTCTGTGTGTGTCTGTATGTGTGCATGTGCGTGCGAGTGCCCTTGAATGTGTGTGTGCGCAAGTGTATCTGACACATATGAATGGTGGTGACAGTTACTAAAATTGACATCATTTATCCTTCCTGATTACTCTCCATTTTATTTTTTGAGACAGGGTGTCCCCCAGTCTGGAGCTCCCATCTTTTGGCACGGCCTCTGAGGCCCAGGGATGCTCTAGCCTCCTCCTCCCCAGTGCTAAGACCATGGATATGTGACGCTGCACACTTCTTTTCACACGGGTCCTGGAAGAACCGAATTCATGTCCCTCACACTTGCACAGGAAGCATTCTACCCACTGAGCCATCTCTCTTACTCCGTATTGCACATTTCCTTTCTACTACTGTTACGTGTGGTGTGTCCACGTGTTGTGCTGAGGTAAGGGGACAACTTTCAGAATCAGTCCCCTCCTTCCATCTTTCTCTGAGCGCTGGTGGTTTGGCTTTGGGTCGGGCTTGGCAAGCACTGGCTGAACCATCTCACCGACAGTGCCCGCATCCTCTATAAATTTGGAGAAAGTGGAGACTCCGGTGGGCCATGGTTTGGGGTGGTTGGTTTTTCACTGCGGAAGAAATCACTTGTCATTTTACACTATAGCAAAGGCAAGGAAAAGGCTGTCTTTCTTCCTGCTGTAGATCACTTGTTCTCGTGCAGTTTCCCTTTCCAGAGTTGTTTCCTATTTCCAGCACAGATCCCTTTCTTCCCCTTCTTGGACAGTGGGAGGGTTGACAACCAACTGTGCCTTGCAAGCAAGAGCAAGCAAGGAGCCAACCCCATCTGCAGTCTCCCCTCAGGTGTGAGAGAGCTGCCAGGCCCTCAGCTGGGCTGTCTGGAGAAGCAATAGATGCTAAGCAAATATGAAAAGCCTCCAGCCCCCCTCTGAGCTCTATCCACACCTCAGCTTTCTTCTCAGGAGGCATCAAAAGCACACAGCATCTTTGTTTTCCCTGGCTTGGGAGTTAGGGCAGCAAAAACTTAGCTGATTCCTCACACTTCTGCCCTAAACATGAAGCAGGCGCTGCAGGTGCCCCAGGACCACAGAAGATGACAAATGCCTCCAACTAGCTTGGCTTTCTGGGACAGGAATTTCATTCAGTACCTGAGTAAAAGAGACACGGTCAGCCTCACACACATTGCCTTCTAAGCAGTGGACGGGCCTAGTATTCATGAGATGCACCTAGAATCTAACCGTTCTGAGATAACACAGACTGGTTTCCAAGTAAATAAAATCATGCAGCACTGAATAAGAATTAAATGTACAATGCACAGCACACCCGAAGCAAAACGCTGAGGTCAAAACTATTCTATGAGACCAACTGACGGAACATAATAGAAGTCAATAGATAATGTGATTTGATATGAAAATAAAATTATAGTCAACTAATGGATTTTAAAGCTCACACTGGGCAGCATAACTCTTTCAAACAAGAGAGTATTCCTATATTTGAAATGTTTTCCATTACCCACCCACTCCAATCTTTCTGACAAGATGAGATGCACATCTAGAAATACTAGTGCAGAGAGCTCCTGTATCTGCATGCTCACCTAGCAATTTAGCACAATGGGGCTTCATATCGATTGCAATCTTTTAATATTCCTTTAAAAAGGACTCTACAGAAAAAGTCCCAACTTAAACATAACTTTCCAAATAGGTAATGCATTGCCCTTTAAAAATAAAGTTTATGTGAATGTGTACTGACACCAAAGGGCATTCAGAGAACCGTTCATGATTCCCATCGGATGTCCCTTGCCATGAAGCAGAAGCCCAGGGCGGATGACACTACCCCGAGTCTCCTGTGCTTCAGGATTGCCCAAAGGAAAACACAAAAGAGCACAATGACCTAACAGTTGAACGCCCTCAGTGCGAGCTAAGACTGGCTTCACTATGGCTTCATAGTTCTTCTATCACATGATATTTACAAAATTAGGATGAGGTGTGTGTGTGTGTGTGTGTGTGTGTAATGTATCATCCTACCCAAGCAATGAATAAGTTATTTTTGCTGTGTGTAAATTCAGCATTTCCAGTGGAGGAATTAACACTGTTATGTTAACAAGCTTAACATTCTCTGGATTTACTGACCTCTTAATTGTCTAAAGAGTAAGTTTCCCAAGCACCAATGGCTTCTTCCTCACCAGCTTTTCTCAGGGGACCAAGAGCAGTCGTAACTCTTACACTTTTGGCCAAAGCTATTACCTGGTGGGCTCTCTCAGGACTTGGTCAAAACAAACAGATGGATGAGCCCCTGAGGTGACTACACAATGACCATAGACTACTGGATTACTCTATTTATAAACTATAAAGATAAATCACAAGACTACAGTAGCAGGAAGGATCCACTGAAACTGATGACAGAAATTAAAACTTAACCATTCCACAAAGAACCTTACCATCAGAAACACCAAATGCTTGGAAGGGCTACATATTATTAAATTGCTACAGAAACCGAGATGGGGGGAAGGAGGCACAGAGAAAGAAAAGAATGGGGAGAGCATCACAGTTTTAAAAGGTGAGAAGAAAAATGTCTTCAAGTGTTTTCTAAATGCCACATTAAAATAAATTATGAGGAGACAAGGTACCATTATTCTCAGGGCAATAATGTTTAAAGAAGTCCCAAGAACCATGAGGGGAAGGTAGGAGCCCCTTGATCTGAGTCTCTGACCACAGTAGCCCAAGCTGCTGAAATCTAAGGATTCCTACAGATCCACCAGAAAACCTATCGAGCTCACTAAGCCTGGCTCACAAACCACTGCTTTCAGTCTGTAAAAACTCGTCCTGCAGGAAGCTCCAGAAAGCACCTGGCCTGGGGCAGCCCACACCCTGCCCTCATCTGTGCTGAAGATGACCAGGGTGTTCTCCTGCGGACTGACACTGGACTGATGCCTCTACCAATAAAAACACTGCAGCAGAGCCACGCGGACGTCACAAACACTGGTAACAGCATCAACCTTCTCTGGAACATCAGTTTAGTATTTCAACAATTAAATGCCACCCCGTAAGGTCCCCAATTGATAGAAGCTTAGTTCACCCACTAGGGTGCTATCTTTTAACTTAACCATCAGATATGGAAAAGGGGGGGGGTGGGACTGGAAATTTCATTTACACTTTGATGGGAAGCTGACAAGATGGCTCAGCAGATTAAGAAAGGTACTTGTCACCATGCCTGAAGACAGGAGTTCAACTCCTGGGAACCATGTGGTTAGTAGAAGAAAAGAACTCCCACAAGTTGTTCTCTGACCCTATATGTGAATGCACATGTACACAAAATAAATAAATGTAATTAAGAAGGCACTCTGGCAGCATCTATGAAAAGAATGCCTATCCTGTCCTGAGAAAGGCCCCATCAAGGAAGGGCTGTCATAGGAAACACACTGACTATTAAATCAGCCCGCCCCACCGTGCTCTCCAGCAGAAAAGGCAAGACATCCAAAAATAACCGCCCTCCCTTCCCTGAAGCCTGTGCCTGCACCCGACCTTGGCAAAGGTGTGGAGTCCTTATGCAAGCTGATTTGGCCTCAGTCCCTGAACTCAGCCGTGGGGACTCTACAAAGCACAGCTGAGCACCACTTCACAATGAGAAAGAGCCAAGAACTGTGCTTGCTAAATGACCATGACACTCTTGTGGTTCAGCAGATCCTACAAAGGGTGGAAGGAAGGAAGAAGCCCTGGTGGTCAGCGCTTCGATGGTTCTGTGTTTGGGGAGCTAGTTTTCTGTCCTGCTACAACTTGGGGAGTTTCCATGTCCCCAGCTCAGGTTTCCACCACGCATCCTACATTATTGTGGCACATATGTCACAACTAAAGAGTCAACATGAGCACATTACCTTCAGCTGAATGCACAAGTTATTGATGTGCACTCTTTTTTTCTGTCTAAGGCTCCCTTTCTGTTCCAGGATCATGTTTCCTATGTAGTCACCCGTCTCCCCAGCCTCCTCTAGTCTGCACAAGTTTTTCAGACATTCCTTGCTTCTGATGACCTAAGCGGCTATGAGGAGTGCCAGCTCAGGGTTTTGAAGACACTCCTCATGGAGGACAAAGCCACTGTTTTGAATTTTTTCCCCCCACGGTTAAAACGAGCTTATCGGTTTCAGCAGGAAGACCACCTTTTGGCTTGGAATTTACAGGCCCCCACTACTCCAAAGACCCACATGCTAAAGGGTCAGTCAATAGCTTGTGGCTGGGAGATAATAGAGGCAATGCCTACTAGAAGGAAGTTAGGTAATAGGGGAGGGACGGTCCTGAAGGAACTATTGGCACTCCAGTCCCTTTCCTTCCCCTGCTCTGCTGCCCCACTGCCCTGAGGTGAGCTGCCCTGGCGTAGGTACCGGAGCCAGAGAGCTGTGAATGGGAACTGCAGGCTCAAGTCATCCTTTCTCCTTTAGTTAGTATTTACCTGAGGTATCGTCACAGAGGTAGGAGACTGACTACACAACTGCCATGTGGATGCTGGGAATTGAACCTGAGTCCTCTGGAAGAGCAGCTAGTGCTCTTCATCACTGGCTGGGCCATCTCTCCAGCCCCAGATGAGGAGCTTTGATTGACAACTAGCATTTGTCAAGTTTGCTCACTATAACCATCCTTGGACTGCCTGGTTTTGTGTGTCAACTTGACACACAAAGTCATCAGAGAGACAGGACCCTCAGTTAAGGAAATGTCTCCAAGAAGAGCTGTAAGCTATTTTCTCAATTAGTGATCAGAGGGGGAGGGCCCAGCCCATTGTGGGTGGTACCATCTCTGGGGGCTGGTGATCCTGGGTTTTATAAGGAAGCAGGCTGAGATAGCCACCATGAGCAAACCAGTAAGCAGCACCCCTCCTCCGTGTCCTCTGCCTCTAGGTTCCTGTACTCTTTGAGTTCCTGTCCTGATTTCCTTCTATAATCGGGACGTGTAAGCTGAATAAATCCCTTCCTCCCCGACTTACTTTTTGGTCACAGTGTTTCCTCACAGCAATAGAGACCCTGACTAAGACGACCCTTTAGGACCCCTCCTCAATAGCCCACTCTTTACAAGAAGTTCTCAGGGAAGAACTGTTCCCACCACTTATGTGGGATTCTTGTGTGTGGGAAATGGACCTCACCTGTCTCCATCAGTTCCCACTCACAGACACTTGGTTGTTTATAATGCACTGACTCCCCTACCATTCTGCATTGCCAACACACCTGGACTTTCTGCTTCCCCAGAATGCTAAGGGTTGAATTACAACTTCCTAAAATCTTCCCTGGAAGTCCTGGGTCCCTGGTATCTCACAATGTGACTGTATTTCAAGTGTGTGTCATTGGAGAAGTTAAAGTCGCCCTGGAATAAGGAGGGTTTTCAGTCAGGAAGGCTTAGCCTCCTCCTAAGAAGGATGGAGGTGGAGACAGTCCTGTGAAATATAACCAAGGAATACCACAGACAACCAGCCACCAGAACAGAACCAGGGGAGAGGCAGTGCCAGATCCTCTCCCACAGCTCCCAGAAGAAACCAACCCTGCTAACACCTTGGGCTCATGGGGTGAGAGGCAATTCCTGATGCTGTCTGACTCACTCAGCTGTGGCTCTTTGTCAGGGTGGCTTATGTAAATTAATACAAAGGCTAGCTCACCTGGCTCTTCAAATTTTAGTTAAAAACAGTATTTAGCATAAAAGAAGAGAAAGCAGGTGTAGAGGAACATTCTAACCAAATCTTGGAAAACAGGTGCAAGTCAACAGACTGCAGTGTTTAGCATTCCGTTTGGATGCGAACAAGGTTTGGGGCAGTGTTTTCAGACTCCTGGATTTCCTCACAGAGCTTCCAGCCACCTGCAGCTCAGGCCAGTGCCACTGCCAAGCCCACCTGCAAGGGACAGCAATAGCTGCCCTTCTTGTATAATCACCGTCTTCTCTCACAAGCCAAATACCAGCTCTGTGGAAGCCAAACACTACCCAGGTGCCCTTCACAGTGGCTCCACAGAGGGCTGACAAGGACCCCCTGAGTCACAGTAGACCTGGCCAGATCAGGTTAACTCTGCATTTTGGTATCTGTTTATGACTGGCTGTTCCACTTCCAGCCTCC
The DNA here is from genome assembly GCF_900095145.1 of Mus pahari. Taxonomy (NCBI): domain Eukaryota; kingdom Metazoa; phylum Chordata; class Mammalia; order Rodentia; family Muridae; genus Mus; species Mus pahari. Next base: position 93,842,739 of record NC_034596.1, read on the forward strand.
TGGAATTACACCACCAAGTGGCCTGGTACCCAGAAATTCCTTACCAGTTACCCCGCAAGGAGTAGCTTCAGTGTGATCTCTCACACCATAGGCTGGCTCCTCAAGCAAACCCTTTCCAAGGCATGGAGAGAGCACGATGCTCTCTTGATTCAAGTCATGAAGATGTGGGCTGGAATCTCACCTGTTGCCTCACTCTACAACCAGTGATCTTGATGGACTTGACATCTTAGCACCATGATATGGAAGCAACCGGTTAACTGCAAGGGACGGAACTGGATCTGAAGCGGTCAACTGGAATCGTTTACTATGAAAGCTCTGGCTCATCTGCATTTTCATGCCCATATTAAGACTCCAGAGAAGTCATTAGGCTACAGCCAGCTCACAATACCTCTGGCCTGTGTGTATTCTACTTGCAACCCCCAGAGTTCTATTATAATCCTCCAAATTATTAAATAATGGCAGTGTTTCCCTTGGGGTCACATTTGGCAACAAGGCACTGGCCTAAATGAACCAATGACACGACCCGGTGAATAATACTTACATTTTTAACTTGCTAGAAGCAAGCGGGTGTGACATACTTCTAGGGGAGAAACTAGAGAAACTAGTGGGGTGGGCTTGGAAACAGTATTGACAGTATTGCAATAATTAGTGCCAGGCTCCCCACCAACCCCATACAGGAGCAACTCTCTACCCCAATCCCAGCTTCTATTTCAGGAATGGCTACAATCACAAGGAGAGAGGCAAGCATATGGCTCTCCCCTTCTGGACATTCCTACAATGTAGGCTAGGCTGCTCTGGAAAATCCCAGCTCTTCCTCCTACAGCCATATGACCTCGAGTTGTCATTTCAAATAAAGTATGCTTCCACTGATTTTTATGAACACAGACAAAAGCAGCTACAACCTTCCTTCCCCCGGCCCCCCAAAAATACCCTTGCGGACCAACTGGAGTTGCTATGCAGGGTTATTTGTTTCTACGGCAACAGCTTATGTCTAAGTACTAATGGCCTGTCCTTTTGCCAGGCAACAAACAGCCTTGTGATGCAAGTGCACCTGTCTCAGCTACGCGTTACTATGGAGACACTCCAGTTACTATGGCTACCATCACGCTAATCGCCTAGCAAAGGCAGACATACAGCAGTCTTCTCATAGAGCCCAGCTGCTTCTCCCGTCTCTTGCCGGAGACTGATTGTCTAGGGTCTGTGATGGAACGCACAAGAACTTCATTAATGCCACGTTGGAAGGCTCACTCTGTGTGCCCTCCTGCAGAACAAACATCAGAACAGAAAAATCTGCAAGTGGACTGTAAAATTCCCCAGCCTTCCGACATCGGGCCATTCCCAATTAACATAAATGTCTACTCCACTGGCAGTTTCTCTTAACCAGCTAGCCAACAAAGGAAACGCAGTTACATGCCTCTAGAACTTCTTGGTAGGGGACTGGAAAGATGGCTTAGTGATTAAGAGCACCGGCTGCTCCTCCAGAGGATCCAGGTTCAATTCCTAGCACTGACACAGAGGCTCAAAGCCTCTGTAATTCCAGTTGCAGGGGATGCAATGCCCTCTTCTGGCCTCCACAGACACCAAGCATTCAAATGCTACACAGACACAAATGAAGGCAAAACAGCTGCACACTTAAATAAAGTAATTTTCAAACTTTCTTGGTGGGCCTGATGACAAACACCGTGAAGAGCTAAGACTCCATCCACAGGTTGAAAATAAGCTCCTTGTTCTATAACGCCCTTTCTTCTAACCTAGCACTAACGTGCTTTTTAAACCATGACAATCTACGACCTAACACCCCTCCCATTGTATATTTGTAAAAATGCACTCATGACCTCAGTCTCATGACAGCCAGACATGTGAAGAGGGAAAGTGGCCACAATTCTCAAGGCAAACACTTAGTAACCACAACAAACCCATCACTCAGGAGCCTGTCGACATGGAAACCGGATGACAACAACCGAGCCTGCCTTCTTTCCACAGCTCTACAGTGAGGCCACGGGAAGGTGGAATCACCTGTGTGCCTCACCACTCTTATCCCAACATAGCGTGACCTGCAGAGATAAGAAAGCTGTCCACTTTCCTCTGTAACTGGTTCTACCCAGGAAGATGCTGTTTACCTACCAGGAGCCACAGGAGCCACAGAAGCGGTAAGCTTCCCAGGAAATGCATCACAATGGATGCGCCTTCCTCATCAGACTTCATTCTTTTCCCCATTTATCTGTAGTTATTTTTAAAACGTTCATACGGCCTACTAAATTAGTTTTAGAGACTGCCACTGCTAAAATAACAAAATTCCAGGAGACTTTAAGGGAAAACAAAAAACAAAAAACCAAAAACCAATAGTTACTTACCTTTGATAAGCCTGAGGGGTAGGAGGTGGGTGGTAAGGTGTCTTTTTCAAAGCCTGAATTAGATTTTGTCTATACTCTGGGTCTATGCACCACAATGACCCTTTCCCAATACTCTGCAAAGAAAAATGAAAATGAAAACGTGTTAATACAGTACAGAGAATTTTGTGGTAGGCAAATACAGGGCTATATTGTAGTTATTCTCAAAAGTTTCCTGTTCATGTGCTAATGATTTCTCCGGCTGACAACAGGACACCATTAAACGCTTGCTGCTCTTCCTTGCCCTGAGTAGAAGAGGTCAGATGAACGTGTAGCTACCAGATTATGCCGATGCAATGACGTGACTGTCATATCTGAACTACCCCCAAACCAGAATCCCTTATTTCTCAGTATGAATCTGGAGGACTATTCAGACTCTTCCAGAAGTCTCTAACTCATGTGCTCATGAGTGCCGAGACGACCTTTCGAACCTCCATCTCTGCTCTAAAAACCCCAGCTGTTTTAAACCACATTATCCTGGCACGGTCTTACAAAAATGGAAACGTAATCCACTCATTGTTTTTGGTATCCAGTCCCCCGAAACTTGCTCACAAAAGAACATTTATGCTTGGAATGGAATTTATAATTACCTTCCCCTAGAAACAAAAGACCTGGCAACAATAGCAAACCTAAGCCAGAATTCAATGTATTTTTTATTTTTATGGAGGGGGGTGTCCTTCAGTTCACAGCAATCTGCTCTTGTCTCTTGGAATCTTTAGAAGAGGTCACACTTTAAAAGTGTAAATTGGCTAAAACTGTTCCCTGGGGGGAAAGGGGGCAGCTTCCCCCCCCCCCAAGGCCACTTTTGGGCTGGCTGGAGGCAATTGGTCTGAGAACAGCTTTAACAGTGGGTGGGGGTGGGGAACAGCTGCTCTCGCCCTGCCCTGCTTTCAACTGGGTCAGTGTACCTAAACCATTTGAGAAGGTCAACAGTAAATATTTACAGATTTGGAAAGAAAAGAAGCTAAATGACCTAGTCCCACCCCACCCATGCTTCCTTTGTAATTTCCATCTCTCTATTCTACAAAGCCTGGTGGTGTCTTCCAACATTGAGAAAGGCAACTATGAAAACCTTTAAACTAACACAGGGAGGCAAATTACAAGGAGACTTCATGGAAGGACCACTAAAGCTAACCATTCCAAAAAAAAATCTTTGAAGAATTTTCCTAGTCTGCATTCAGTTATCACGTCACCAAATAGCCTTGTGTGTTCACAGCACATGTTAAAATAGTTCTCAAGCCTCTGTAACAGCGGGACACCTAGAATGACCAGTTTCCGGTATACTGGGGACAAGGGAGTCCTACAAAGCCATGGTTAAAGGCCATACCCAGAACCATGCAGGTCACCTGGTCCCTGCTCCCAGAGAAGCTGAAGATACACATGTAGGGTTTAATCATATGGGCAATCAAAGTCCCCAAAGTCATTTCCTTTCCTGGACATGTTTTTAAGTCTGGCATAGTTTGCAGGGTTTGACCAGACTCTGGACCCTCTATCTCTTCCCATGGAGCAGGATGCATGGCGTACTTTAAAGAAAGCCAAAAGGCAAGGAGCAGGCAGGTGTGGGCAGAGCTGGGAAGACAGTGAGTTGCCACACTGAAGTAAAAGAAGCCATCAAAGCACCCACCAAGCTGCAGGTGGGAGGGCTGGCCTGACCTGCATCCAAGGCTCCCAGCTGAGCCCTGAGCCAGGGGACCAGTGCACAGCACGTCCTATAAGCTGCAGGGAAGAGCCTAGCCAAGGCGCAATAGAAACGCTTCTGCCAGGAGATGGCCCCGGCAGCAGGCACCTAGCTAGGGGCCTTTGTTTTCATCAAGATGGCTGTCAAGGCAGGGCAGGTTTACTCTTTCACCTGGAAATACCCCCCAACAAAGCCATCAGGGCCCAACCAGCCTTCCCGGGTAAGCAACTGTAAGCCAAGAACAAACTCCTCCCAACCCCAACTCAAGTATCCCGTTTGTGATACTGTGATGTTATTTACAGACTGGATAGAATAAAGCCCAGACTGTGCACAACAGTTCCTCAGTAAGAGATCCAGCTGCTGAGTGGAAGGGTGAAGAACAAGAATGGGAAGTCTGGAGCCATCCAGGGTGCCAGAGAAAGTCATGGCTCCCTCACTGGTGAGAGACAAACAGCCCAGGGATGGTGTGTTATGAAACCCTAACGCAGTGGCCATGCCTGCATGTATCACTGAAGAGATCTTAAGAGGACATACCTGACGGGACATGCTCCATAAGCTTACATCTGATGAGGTTTTTGCTCCAGCAGAGGCATGAAAGGGGTTCTTGCACACTGAAGGGTTTAGCATGGCCACTGTTCACATGTGTTGGAGTCTTGGCTGAACAATATGTTGGTAAGATCTTTTGGTATTCTAGTCTAACCCTCCCCCTTCCCTGGTGACTCCATCTGCTTCCTGTGCACCCTACACACCGGCTCTGGCCACAGTAACTTCTTTCCTCGTGAAGCCGACTCCACTGACAACCAACCATCCAGCTTCTAGAATTTTCCTGTTGCCTAGCTAGGTCTTGCTATCATGATCATTGAACCTATGCTTCTGAATTTAGTCAGAACATGTGGCTTCGTGTTAATGAGCACAAGCTCATTATCAATCTCAGGCTTTGGATCCAGAGAACCGGATTGTGCCCTGACCCCACAGAGGTCTGGGATTTCTGGGTTTTTTAGTGTATCTTACTCTAATAAGTGCAGGCATTCCAAAGAAGAAAAGCCAAATTCCATGTTTCTTGGGTGTGCACCCATGGGGACCCTGTCAAAGCCTCTGATGGTTTTAGGGAAGCACCAGGAAGAGAGACCTTGGGGTTTGGGGCGATAGGAGAGGCTGGAAACACACCCATTGTCAAGCCTTCTCTTTGGTTTCATGATTCAGATGGTTTAGCTAAAAACCTCTGAAATGGAAATGCACAGTGACTAGAAGGCTCAAGTTTCAAGGGTCAGGAAACACGGCACTGAACGCCTCCTGCAGAAGGGTGTAATTTGATTATAGTTGTGTAATAACTCTGAGGGTCGGAGCAGTTATGGAAATCTCTGCATCTCCTCCGAAAACGAGAATGCAAACCTTTTTAATGGAAATAACTGTGAAGGTCAAGGACCATTAAATGTTAAGGAATTCAAAACAATAAGACCCTTCACTGAAGGGTGCGTTTTCGCGATATATACACATGTATGTGCATGTATTATGTGATTGTATATGCACTAACATACACATACATCATACCCCCCCCAGGGAAAACCAATGTACAGACAAGAGTGGGAAAATTAGTGTGATGATAGTAAAGGTTAAGCCAAGTTTTTGTATCTTTTTAGCTAAAAACTACCTGAGGAGTCACCAACTCCACTGATAATAAAAAACAAAAATCACCATACAAGAGAAAGAAGAGAGAAACAAGTTTTAGGGAGGACATTAAATGAAATTTGCCAGGAAAAGGTGTGTTCTCTCCCAGACTCCTGGAGAGATCTGGATGGAGAGGCCTTCTCTGCAGCATCATTATCACCCTGTGGCCCACAGCCTTGCAAACTCCACGGCCCACAGCCCTGTAAAATGCACTTAGCAGTTAAACTTAGCAAATCAAATTCCTTTGGTAAATAGAGAATTACTTAGGAAAGTGTGTGTGTGTGTGTGTGTGTGTACATGTGCATGTGCGTGCATGTCTGTGCATGTACCAAGCAAGCTGTTTGCACTGTGCAGAAAGGACAGGAAGGGACAAGGATGCCAGCTGTCCTGATCCATCACTGTGCCTTACCCTAGAGCAGAGTGCCTTGACTGGCAGTTGGTCAGCAAGCCCCAGGGATCCTCCTGGCTCCACTCTTCCAGAGCCAGGCACAACCTGTCTCTTTATGTGTGCCTGGATCTGATCTCAGGTCCTGGCTCTTCCCTGCTGGGCCATCTCCCCAGCACTAGAGCTCCATGGTTGTAAACTGATTGTTTTCAAACTCTAGGGCACTCTGCCTTAACAGGTTATGAAACCACGTAATGGGGTCAGAACGAGGGTCGTCTTAAAGGACTGAATAAAACCAAACATCAAAAGAGTAGAAAATATCTGTAGAAAATATAGTAGAAAAATGCAATGAGATGTTTGTGTGTACATCCATGCAACGTGTATTTGTGCTCTGGTTAAAAGGTAGTGGGTATGCCTAGCCGGGTGTCAGTCAACAGTGTTCAGCAAACATCGGTCTAAGACAATGGCTGGGAACTTCTCTTCCTTCTCTCTCCTTTCCATGGCAAAGGTCTCTCCTGACAGTAAAAAGAGACATACTTAATGTGGGGCTCCTGGGCTGAACTTGCGGGATTTGGCCATCAGGAGCCTGTTTTAAAAAGGAGAGGGAACTGGGTGTGTTCTCTCGGTGACCCTGAAATACTTTTTTGATGGTTCTCATATGCCATTTCTGGGGATATTTCCAACATTACCCAACCTCACTAATGACCAAGCGACCAACCTTCACTTGTCTGTTCTTTCACGAGTTCCTTCTTTCCTCTCCCCGCCCCCTTCTTATTTATCTCATCGCCAGTCACCACGGAGGAGATATTAATGAATAAAAGCCACACCCACACAGAAAGGTGGCTGCCTTCACGCACCTTAAGTTCCAGAGAGGAATAAGACAAGTGGTGTAAAGCTAAGCCACCAGCCAGGAAGGACAAGGGCAAGGAGGCACTTCTGTATGAGGGACACAGGCTTTATCTGGGTCAGACTCAGTATGCAGGCCTAATGACCACAGGCACTGAGTTGTATGAGGGCAGAGAAAGGAGGAGAGGGAGAGGAGGAACAGTAAGGAGCGAGGTGGGGCGCTGGGAGGAAGGACGTAGCTTCAGAATATATTTTGGAAAGCTAATTGGATATAAGAATGATTTAAAGTGCCAGGCAAAGAAAAACAGTGGTTTTGTGTAACTGACCAGGTAGAAGAAAGGCTAGAGAAGAGGACAATCCAGCATGCTGCTAGATTTCTAACCTTTGACCCCATCTAGCAAATGTATTGGTTATGGTATTCGTAAGAATTTACTGGGGACGCTCTGTCAGTCTATGGATTCCTAAAGCTCTGAGTTCAATTCCCAGCACTAAATAAAGCCAGGTGCGGGGATGCACATCTGTGATCCCAGCATGGGAAGGTGAAGGCAGGACGCCAAGAGATCAAGCCCTGTCTATCTTCCCTTTCCCTCTACTGTCCCTCACTGACCCTGTAGCTGACTCTGAAGTGGTCCAGCTCTTGACATTTCTACTGTCAACTGGCTCTGCTGGAGCCAGGTTTGGTAAACTTTTTCTTAAAGGGACAGAGGGAATCTTTCCACCTCTGAAGTCCATGGCCTCTGTTATTGACAACACAGCTCCACCCTGGCAACCACGACAACACAAAAGCAAGCAGAGATGTAACCAGCCAATGTGGCTGCACTTCAAGGAAGCTTCGTGTGCAAAGCCACTGTGCACAGCTGGCCCCCTCTGCCCTAGAGCCCTGCACCTCTGTTCAGGTTCAACTCTAAAGCTCTATGGCTCCAGGAAGAGAAGGGCCCAGGTAAGGGGGCTTCTCATAAAGAGATTTGGGCTGGTCCTTCAGGACTCAGGGAGAGGGCATCAATGGGGATCTAAGTCAGGTGCTCCCTAGCACCTGTAGGGAACACCTGTAGGGAGGAGAGAGAGGGGAGACATACAGACACAAACTAAAAGTCATGTTCATCAGTAACGATGCAATGAATCATTGGTGGGGCTGTGTCTCACTGCGCTGTGTACTTGCATACTACAATTTACAACACTTTTCGAACAAACTAAGTCCCTACAGGGCCTGAATTTTGTGTATTACATGTAGGGCCATCACTGACTCTGATTTTTCTGGGCCATAAAATGCATTACTCAATAGTGTTACAAAGGGCAACCCTTAAGCTTGGTTGGCATGGAAACTGGAGTCCTAAAGACTGGAGTCCAAGTTTTGCTTCAACTTCTCAGCTGTGTGACCCTGGGCAAGATAGTTAACTGCTCTGAGCTCCAATTTCCTGGTCTATAATGGTAGTGCTGTAACAACATCTGCTTCTTGGGTCTGTGGTGAGGATGAAACAAGACAACACTGGGTTTGGTACTTAGCAACGGCACAACAACTATCTGCTTCTGTTACTAGGAAGCTAATGAGAAGCTAAATGGCCATCTTTGTCAGCACTGTGCTCCGAAGTGCAGCCACTGCCCAGGAGCAGCTACTAGCTAACTGTGAATTAATGCACACCGCATTGAAATGCACACATCTAGCCGGGCGTGGTGGCGCACGCCTTTAATCCCAGCACTCCGGAGGCAGAGGCAGGTGGATTTCTGAGTTCAAGGCCAGCCTGGTCTACAAAGTGAGTTCCAGGACAGCCAGGGCTATACAGAGAAACCCTGTCTTGAAAAACCAGAAAAAAAAAAAAAAGAAATGCACACATCTTCATGTCACTCTGTCTCCTGTCTCTGTCTGTCTGTGTGTGTTGTGTCCATGTGTGTCTGTCTGTCGGTCTCTTTCTCTCTGAGCTGGGGAGCTGGCTAACTGGTTGATTATGAGGGTGGAGTTTAGATCTCCTGAATCCACAGATGTCCAGTGAGCATGAGGGTTTGTCAGTAACTCTGGTCTCAGAAAGCAGAGACAAAGGATCCTGGGATCCTTTTGGGAACAACAGCCATAGTGGTGAGCACTGGGTTTAACTGAGACCTGCCTCAACTAATAAAGTGTAAAAGCAACCATGAATGAGTTTCAACACCAATGCCGGGTCCCCACATGCACACATACCCTACACACATATGGTCATATATATGCAAACATGCATCCACACATACATGAGAAATAAAATGTAATCACACATAACTATTTGCTTGAGGTCACTTTCCATCAGCCTAAGGAAAGCAGTTTGCTCAAGGTGCATGCAGATGGAAGAGAAAATGAATGGATCGGAGTGGGACGAACGCTTTAGAGAACAAGCCAATTAGTCGGGATCATCCAGGAAAGAGGCGGAGTTCTGTCTTCATGCCCCTCATGGGGGGCTGGTGACCATGTGACCATGTGGGAGTTCTGGGCTTCCTATCAGAGGTCTCTGCTCTGAAGAGCAGGCCTTCAGCCCCTCCTGTACAGGATAGGGAGCAGCCTGGCTCAGAGGATAAAGTAGAAAGCAGAGGTTCAGGAAGGACTGCAGAGCTGGGTGTGGGCTGGAGGTGGGAGGCTCTGGGCCCCTGTGCTCTATGTAGGGAGGTGTTCTCACACATAGAAGCGGGAGACCATAAAGTTCACTCACCTGTCATTAAGTAACACTTAGCTTTCTAGAGGGGCCTCAGCTGGCATTTTTTATCACTTTACCACGTCTCACAACACGTACAAACTTTGCCCGGGTTCAGGGAGGCTTAGTCTTCTAGACCAGTCCAGTTCATTTCACCCAGGTGACTACAACCAGGAGCACACCACACACTGGGCCTGGTTCTCTGCCTCTTCCTGACTTCTGGCTGCTCCTCATATACTTGAGAAGCTCCTCAGGTTCAAACTGCCAGGCAGTTGGGGAAGGGGGCAGTGGATGGGGGCGGGATCCTCCAAGCCAACCCACAATGCTTCCTCGGCCTAAGCAAAGCATGTTTCTTGGGCTTTGCTGGAAGCAGGCCACTTAACATCATTTGTAGAGAACAGGGCAAGAGATGCTGGGCAACGTGTGGAGAATCCATTTTCCTAGTTCAGGACCTCTAGAAGAACGCAGGCAATAAACTATACGGGAATACCTATAACGGCCAAAGGAGGCCACAGGACCATCAAGCTGAGAAAAGATGAGGCCTGAGGGAGCAAAGCCTTACAACTACACAGAGCACATGCACACACCCGGCTCACACCGCCAGGAACTGTACAGAGCATGTGCACACACCTGGCTCACACCGCCAGGAACTGCACAGAGCACATGCACACACCACAAGGGCACTGCTGGCTACGGACAGACCCTGCCACCAGGGTACTGACTCTCCCTGAGGTTAAGAGTGATGCCAGCGCTTCTCTAGAGAAGCCTGTGTGGTCCCTGCCTCCGTTGCTAAGATACTGTGCTACTTGGAGTGGAGACTGAGACACTACTCGTGTTCTTCATTACATTTCTTCATCTGCATGTCAGAGATAAGTCTTCCTGGTCCAAAACGCGATGCAAAGGCAAATACAGTGCACCGCGCACCACACCCAGCTCACAAGAGGCAATAAGTCCATTTAACTTCTCTGGTGACAGTACGAGTTACACAATACTGGGGAAGAGGGTGGGGAAAGAACAGAGAAAGGTCACTAGCAAACCACCTCAAAGACATGAGGGATAGCAAGATAAGACACCAAGCACAGGACAGACTTCCAGGAGCACTGTGGGCCTTTCCACAATTTTATTGGCTGTAGACACTGGAGGAAACCTTTACGTTTTGAAACCACTGGGGAAACAATCTCGAAAATTAGCTGAGAGAGAGATTCCTTAAGCATCTGTCTAATTTGTCTCTCCAGTAGTTTGCAGAGGTTTGTTTTTACCCCAAAGCAGAAGGGATAAAAGAGAAAAACAACTTCTCACTCAGCACACTGCCCAGAGAGCCAGGACATTGCTGTAGCCCTTCAGCAAGGGAAGGTGGATATCTGGTCCCAGACAGCCCCAGGACATTTCAAACTCACAGACAATGGGTCCTCTGGTTAGCAAAAAGAGAAAAGTTGCCATTCCTGCCAATACCCACACTGACTATGATGGAAATCACCTCTAAGATGTCACCTATGCCATATGTAAACCCAAGAGCTCTGTGGTAGGGCCAATGTCCCCTAGCTCTGTAAGAGGCACTTGAGTCACTAAACAATACTTGTTCACTGAAGGTGCGTGGCTAGGAGGGAGAAGTAGGGTAGGATTTCTTTTACACACATGATGATTGCAAACTCTTTATTTACAGTGGAGCTGTGTGTGTGTTAATCTATGCACAAAGGATCAATAATTTCCTTGCATTAACACACTTAAGTAAAACCAAAGTAATTCAAAACTTTGATTAAAATCAAATTAATCTGTAGGAGAAATACATGGAAAGGTCAAGGACCCATCCCATCCTGCCATTTCTCCACCAATCTCTAACGTCAGTGCCAGGGTAACATCAGACCTGTGAGCCCACATCCGCATCTGCGCACACAGACACACCAATAACAATAATTAACTAAGACAAAAATAATAATAAAGATTGGCAAGATGGTTCCAAGTGTACTACCACACCTGATAAACTGAGTTCAACTCCTGGGTCTCACAGGATAGCAGAGAACTGACTCCCTCTTATTGTCTGGCCTCTGACCATCACACACATGCACATGGACACACACATGCACATAGACACACACCCACAATAAATATGCAAATACAATAAAGATGTAACTACTGTGGGATGTGCATGCATCCCTTTCTGTAATAAGACTTGTTAGTACTCAACAGTCCTGTTTTTAAAGAAAAAATAGTCTTGCTATGTAGCCCAGGCTGGCCTCAAACTTGCAAGCAAATTACAAAGGCAAGCAGAAGAATAAAGACCTGTGTTTGAGGCAGTTAGAAGTCTCAGTGAGTCAAGTGCTTAATTCCCAAACTGTTGGCTGGTGTGTAAAGCCCAGAAGAGACACCAAGGAGAAAGAGAATGAACCCTCAAGAGTTGTTCTCACGCATGCCCTGTGACACTCGCACACATCTGCACATCCACACATCACACACACACACACACACACACACACACACACACACACACACACAATAATAAACTCAAAACAAAATTTAAGTCCTGCACATGACTGCCCTTTTCCTGCCTTTTTGTTGTCTGAACAGTGAACTGACTTAAAGCTAAGAGATATCAAGAGTAAAATCCAGCACTCATAGCATTTACCGAGAAAAATCTTGGTTCATTTTGGACGATAAAGACCCAGGAAAGAACGTAATAAAGAAGCTGTATGAGGCAGAGCGGGAGGAGCGGGGCTCTGGCTGACTCTAAACTCCTTCCCGTACTTCTGCCAGCTTTCGGGTGACTCAGAAACGGCAATAATATTTTATGAGGGCAATTACGGCCGGCTGGAGTCTGACATACACAGACACCCCTGGATAACACAGACACCCCTGGATGGATTACAACTAGCCCTCCCAGGGCCACTTTATCTTTTGGTAACCCATAGTTACTCATTTATTTTTAAATGTCCCAGTGTGATCTTATCTAATTGGCACATATAACTTGATCACCTTATTTCCAAAACTTCAAGTTGCAGGAAGCGGCAAGCCAGACTCTAAGTGGTAATGACAGTTGGGCACGACAAGGTAAGTGGTATTAGGGCCACTTGCTAAAAGTAAAGTCAAAGTCACAGAACTTGAGTTCTAAGTTAAATAAAGTCACTGGGCTGTATGCTAGTTTGCAGGGAGTGGCCACGGCCCCTTGGTAACCACAGACACACCCTTCCTGGCAAAGATCAAGGCCTTCCTGGGAATTCTTGAGCTCTGGATGCAGTTCTCAGCCTCGGCATGTACTGATCCCGCTTTAAGGAGAAACTGCCATCCCAGTGACTTAAGTTCCAGCCCAGGTATTCTAACAGTGAACAACAGACAGCCTTCAACAGTGTTTACAGATGGACCTCACCCGTGTGGCGGCACGCTACACAGACAGACCTAAAACCACCTAGGACCCAAGTAGCAGACAGCTGACGGGAAAGTGTTGCAGGGTCTTTAAATTCTACCAAGTCTTGGTTAAAATGGACAAAGCCAAGAAAAAGAGTGAGCTGCCAAAATAGGTATCAGGGAGGCACCAGCCAGCCCCAAACTGCGAGGAGGAACGGGAGCCTTATCTATGGCTGGCACGTCACCAACAGCAGGGAAAGATGGAGGCAGGGGATGGAGGAATCCCACAGTCCCACATTGATGGTGAGGCGGCTCACCTGGCCCTACAACAGCCTGCTATTCGGTGCCAAGCATGGAGGCCTGAGCTTCTAAACACTGTGACTTAAGGAAGATGGCACATACCAGCCAGCTGACTCCAAAGCCTCCTGTCTCTGGGGCATTTGTCATCTCCTAGAAGCCTGTTTGGGGGAATTTAAAAGGCAAACTGTCCCACGACCCCCACCCCTCACACAATTGGTCACTTTTCCTGTGTGAGTGGTAAAATACACTGAAAGAAGCAACTTAGGAGAGAGGGTGTGCCTGGCTCACAGTTTCCCGGTGCCCTCCATGACAGCCACAGAAGTCAGGGCACAGTAGCTCTAAGCACCGTCACACCATGTCCACAGCCAAGGCAGCAGAGAGAGGTTTTTGTGTTCAGCTTCGCTTCTTCCTCTCACGCATGTCAGGACCCAGGGCCTGGGAGCCCGGCCTTTCTTTAGCCTTGTTCTTTTAGGGTGGGTTTTCCCACTTCATTAATCTAATCAAGATAATGATAATCGCTCACAAACTCAACCAGGGGCTAACCTCATCTAAATAATCCTCCACAGGTATTCGAGGAGGCATGCCTTCTTAGGTGATCCTAGATCGGAGGAAGTTGATAATATTAATAACTGTCACATCCCCCCTCCTTCTCACAGATGCTGCTTCTGTGAATCTTGCTGGAGCATCAGTATTGGCTGAATTTTGGTGCCAGGCACATGGAGACTCACCTAGGCTAAAGCACAAAACACAGTCTATAAGATCCTAACATGGCCAGAGGACAACAGCTGTCCGTCAATCTTTCTAAGCTCGCCTGAGAATTCATAGCAATCTGAAAAACAAAGACCCTAAGTCCTGCAGGCTCATCCCTTTGACTGACAGCTGTCAATCACTCAGGATACCCCAACAGCCAGTGGAAGGCTGTTGGTGAGAAAGGTTTCAGATTGTTTGTGGTAATTTTACACAAGGAATATTGAATGTGTTCTGTATAGGGCCCAGTCACCTGGAGTAAGGTTCAGTCCTGCTCACAACCCAGACACACACTCTCTCTTTCAGTGAGGGTGGCAAAGGGGCCTCAGAGAGACAGCAGCCATGATGCCACTCACTTTAACAGACCGTGTGCCCAGTGCGCTCTCGACCACCTGACACCTCTTACTCCATAACCCTCCCAGTCTGGCTGGTAGGGAGTGTCAGGAGAAAGAAAGTAGGACTCAGAGGAGCTAACAGACTCACATGAGACCAATGAAAGCCACATCAAACCTGACGCTGCACCCTCACCCCCAAAACACACTATGATAGATACCACGGCCAGGCAGCAGCCTTGATACGCACTACACGCCACATTTTAAATCACATTTTAAGCAATGAACAGTCATACAGTCTCGTTCTGATATGTGGTGTACACATATACACACACACACACACACACACATACACACAATTTCTTCAAAAACCAAACCCAATGACACTGCAGCTCTCACATGTGACCATCTGCAAAAACATCACCTCTCCACTTGTATGGCAAATTTTGAAGTGACCACATACCTAAATGATCCTATAACACAATCTGAGAGGGTTGTTTAAAAGCATTTATAGCCATAAAAACCAAACCAAACCCTGGAAGGAGGGGTCCAGACCATGGAGAAGAGGCAGAGGCCGAGTTCAAAGCTGCCTCCCCAGGTGAGCTATATGACAAACCCAGCCTTGCCACAAGTATTTACAGCTGTGAGGATGTGGCTCCCAAGGTTCTCACATCTGCATAAGGGGCTACACCAAGATGAACTGCATCACGGAAAGTGGGGACAACTTGTATACATCTGCACTGACGCTTGGCAAGTTTTCTGTATTCTCTTGGAAAGCAAGTATCTCTTAAAATGTGTGCTACTTAAAAAAAACAAAATTAAGACAGTGTGCATAGAAATGAGGAGAGAAGAGAAAGCCAGAGCCAATGTGATTCTTTGAGAATGATCTAGACTAACCAAGGATGGTGGCACGCACTGTAATACCAGCTCTAGGGAGGCCAAAGCTAGACCAAGAGTTCAAAGACACTCTTGGCTACTTATCAAATTGGAGGCTTAAAAATAAAGAGCCGGGCGTGGTGGCGCACGCCTTTAATCCCAGCACTCGGGAGGCAGAGGCAGGCGGATTTCTGAGTTTGAGGCCAGCCTGGTCTACAGAGTGAGTTCCAGGATAGCCAGGGCTACACAGAGAAACCCTGTCTCGAAAAACCAAAATAATAATAATAATAATAATAAATAAAGACTGAGAAAACACCTCAGAAGTCTGAGGTTTTGACTGAGACTTTTTTTTATGGGAGTGGGGGTGGGGCTGTCATATAGCTGAGATTGACTTCAAACTTGCTATGTGGATGATGAACTCCTAATGCCTCCATAATTATAGGCATGCACTGTCATATCTGGTTTAGACCAAGAGTGCTAGGAATTAAACCCAGGGCTTCATGTACACTAGGCAGGCTATCAACTGAGCTACGTCACCAAGGATGAAAGAAAGATCTTTAAATATTAGCAAGCCTCTTCCACGGCCCACTTGACCACTGGGAGTCTCACTAATTCCCCTAGCACTTGTGAGCCAGGTATTCAAGGAGCGTGCAACACACACACACACACACACACACACACACACACACACACACACACGCAAGATGCATATGTGCTGGACTTATTCAAACTGCTCCCTTCCCACACCGAGGTGACATTAGGACAATCTGTCCACAGGATCCCTTCCTCACTGTCTTCATCTCTGGCTCCTCTAAAGGGAACCACCAGAGAACCATGGGGAAGGGCAGAGGCAGGCGGCAGGGCTTTATCCCAGACCTGGTGGTCCTCCTGGGCTCGGGTTAGCTGCATCTACTTCTCAGGGTTCTGATCCCTTCTCACCACTGAGAAGCTCAGCTGCTTTTTGGTTTTGGGTTTTTTTTTTAACCCCTTCAGCCCCAGAGAGTAAGAACATGCCCTTGCACATCCTGTTTCCACCTTCCCCGTCTTCCCTGAGCCCACCATCGCAAGCTGCTTTCCCATATGCTCACCCACAGCTGAGAACTATTCCTTTATCAGATTCTCCTCAATGACTTCAGGGAGGCATCAGTCTCCTGCCAGGACTCTGACTGACAAGCTAAAACCAGAATTGATTACCCTAGAATTTTACCTTTAGAATCTACATACCACAATAGGTACATAGTAATTCCTATGTGATTTAAAGTCACAGACAGGCAGAAAAATAGGTCATCCATACCTCTATAATAATTCACTCCATGGTGCACCTTGGAAGAGTAGAGCCATCGGTGAAGTAAGCTGAGGAGCATGGAACTCGATTACAGAATTAGAGAAGTATGTTGCTGCTAAAAATACTCGGCAGGATTCCTTTCTAAGGTTATCTATCACCCATCGCCACTATGGTTCTGAGGTGCTCAGAATGCACGGAAAAACTGCATGTGGAGCCAGCTGCAGAGTCAACAACAGCTCAGGAGCCTGTGATCCCACGGCAACCACTGACAGAGCATCTTACCTGAGACACGGCAGAGCTAACTGTCATCACCGGGTCTGAACTCACCTACTCAAGAACACCCAGCCACCTCAACCTGAAGACCACAGGTGTTCATTGTGGAGCTGGGTACGGGCAGGAGGGACTCAGGACAAGTACTATGAGCTGCCTAATGGGGCCAGAGGAGCACAAGCACCCCTAAGGGGCATAAAAGGAGGACCCAGAGGGGAATGGACACAGGACCAACAGACGTAGCATGTGTTTCTGGTCTCTTCTGCAGTGGAAAAGATGGGGCCGATGACCTCACGCATACCAAGCTAGCACTCCACTGCTGAGTACACACTCCAGCCCTGCTTGATATTCTTTAATCACTCTCAACAATCTTCCTGCCTCAGCATCCCCAGTGCGGGGATCACAGAGGCAATGGTTCACCCCTAGCTTTTTAGATGCTGAAGGAATACTTCAGTCAGGGCTCGGAAAGGGCAAGGCTCCGGGGCTTCGTCTAAAGCCAAATGATCAAGTACAGGCTCATCGGCTTCCTGGGAACCCAGGGCTCCCACAGTGGGTGGTGGTAACTTCCCAGGGGTGAAGCCTGTCAGTACAAGCCCTCAAGTTACAGCCTTTCACACTTAAGTATTTTGCAACCAGTATGAAGTGAAGGAGTGTGTAGGTAGAATGTCGTTCCTGGGAAAAGCAGGATGAGATCTCTACGGGGCAGCCTTAGCCTCTTCCAGCCTCCCTGTGGGCACACACAGCATGTGTGGCCATTAGCTACTGTTCTTAGCACATCTAAGCCTCATGACAATTGTTTCCCTTTTTCTCCAGTTGTGTGTGTGTGTGTGTGTGTGTGTGTGTAGGTGTGAGAGCCCATGCTTTCATGGGGGGTCAGAGAAGGATGTCGGGTGTCCCATTCTATCACTTGCTGATGTTATTCTGGAAACTGGAGCTATGCTGGTGGCCAAGCCATTCTTCGGTCTCCTCTCCTAGCAGCCCTGAGGTTACAGGCAAGCTTGACAGAGAAAAATACAGGAATTCGGGGCTTCACGTATACTGGGCAAACACTCTACCAACTGAGCTATGTCGCCAGGGATGAAAGACAATCTTTAGATAGATATTAACAAGCCCCCTCCGTGACCCACTTGACCACTGGGAGCCTCACTAATCTCCCTAGCACTTGTGACTGAGCCAAGTGTCCCAGGTACTCGAGGCATATGGGAGCCACTGCAATGGGTGTGGCCACATGCACACACCAATTGTTGTTTAACTTTTTATTAGTTTGTTGTAATCTTCACATCATGCACCCCAATCCCACTCATCTCCCCCACCTCTCATACCCATCCTCTACCCTTGCATCCTCCCCTCCAACAAAGCAAAGACTCTCCTTGTAGCAACTGGAGTGTCCCACCATCTACCCTTTTGCCCATACTACTTTGCTTTCGAATGTTCTTTGCAATGGCTCATTGATCTGGTACAAGGCCTCTGGCTTCTGCTACTCTATCAATACTGGGATCTCACTGGGATCATGCAGATCCTGTAGCTTTGGATCTATAGGACTGGCCCCTACAGCAGTTCATCAATGGGGTAGATGTTGGAGAGGGCCAATTCAAAGCCCTGGATCTGGGCCTGAATGGTATCTAAGCCGGTCAATCCACCAGCTCCCCTGCCCTCTGGGCAGCGTACCTGCAACCCCTACTGCCCAGGCAAGGTCTAGGACCCACTCTCCCAAGTGCTGCAGCTGATGAGGGACAGGGCTCCAGGGTTCACCAGTTTTTAAGACGGGTACCGGGAACTTGAACATAGGTCTTTGTGACTATATCTCTTATCCATCTCCCTTGCACCCCCATTTCACTTTTGCTCATAACAGGTGTGCCCGTGTCTAGCACACAGCAGGTGTGTAAAAGAGCCTCTGATCATTTAAATCACTTACACCAGAGCAGAACTGAGGGAAATCAAACTTTGGTATTTCACCACATGAATGTTTCAACTTCAACACACAAATGCTTGACTATTTAAACTATAGACAAAGTCAAAGATACACAACACAAATCAGAATAAGACACTATGAGTGCTTTCTGACAATGTAAGCACTGGCCAGGACAGGAAGCAATGAAGGAGTACTACACACTGCTTGAAAACAAGTCTGGCAATTTCACAGACAGTGACACTATGCTTAGTATAAGAGCTACCTAACACATTCCTAACCTAAGGACTTCCTCAAGCGAATAAAGCCATAGGTTTTCAAAGAGACATGTTCAAGAATGTTCCAAGAAGCCTTACTCATAATTCCTCAAAACTTTAAGTAACCCAGAACCTGCCAGGAGATGACCAGGTAAGCATATCACAGTATGTGCAGGAAACCAGTTCTCAGGAATCACAAAACTAAAGTGTAAGTCCCCACAGCCCGCTCACCATTCCCAGAAACAATATGCTGGGAGGAGAGGGCTCAGTGGGGAAGGCACGTGGGTGCGCATAACAGTCTTGCTGTTCTTTTATGTTTAAATACAGTTTGGGGGGAGGGGTGTTAAAGTCTTTATCAGGCTTTGGTGGCAGCCCCTATACCTACTAAGCCATCTCTCCAGCCCAAGTCAAAACATCTCCCCTGAGTATAATTTAATTATGTGTATGTAAATTATGTTCCAACAAAGTTGATTTATTAAAAAGTAAAAGAGCAAATTATTATTATTATTATTATTATTATTATTATTATTATTATTAAATTTTAGGGACTAGAGTTGGCTTGGTGGTTAAGAGCACATATTTAAAGTCATGAAGTCTGGCATAATAATAATAATTTGCTATAATCCCAGAATCAGAAGTTAAGGCCAGCTTGAGTTACATGAAATGGCTTTGGGAGGGGGAGAGTATTTGTTTTTTTGGTTTTTGGTTTTTTTTTAAATCAAAGTTTATTAGGAAAATGAATGATTTCAGGTCTTGAAATAGAAAATGTAAGAGAAGCTTAAGCCACGAGGAAGTAGTTACAGACTAGAAGGGACATATTCAAAGGGCATAAAATGCAGCCTGAAAGGGTCTCATGGGCTGAATCTGCAATAATTTGAGCATCAAAATAATGGTTGCAATTGATTATAAAACACTGCCTGGAGAAAACCCCATGAGTCCATAGTGAAAATCACATAGAGGGATTTACTTCCCACCATTAGGAGCAATTATTGTACTAAACTTTTTCTGTAAAAATTGGTCCTTACAGTTCCCCATTAAGAACTATCAGCTAGTGATAGGATTATCAGTCACTTCTTGTAACTCCCGTGGAAAAGACTCAGGCAGAAGCTGTCAATGGGTGCCTATGAGGTTCCAAATCAGGTCCCCATCCAGTGGGAACCTGCCTAGAGCAAGCTCAGCTTCTCTAACTGGGAATAGCCTGGAGAGATCTGATAGGTTAGGTATCACTTGGCATTAACTGCCAATTGCTTAATGAAACGGATGGGACCGGGGGTCATCTAGACTTGACTTCCAGAGGACAGAGGGCCAAGTTCAACAGTGTCATAAGAAAACACTTGAAACATAACAAACACTTGCATTTGGCCTTGGGTGTGGGGGAGGGGAACATGACAGCCACAAAAGCAGAAAGTCCCTGAAGACTTCGTTAGATGCCTACAGAAACCTGAATACAGTGTGGATGAGATGCTGTGAGGAATTACTTTGTTTCCTTGAGAGGATGAAGTGCTGTGGTTACAGAAAGCAACATGTTCCTGAGATCCATGCTGAACTTTTAAGGATGAAGAGCTGCTCTCCCAACTTCTAGGTTATCTGAAGGTTTGTCATAATGAAAGGGGTGATGGAGATGGAGACAGCTCAGACGACAAAGTACTCAACACACGAGAAAGAGAACTAAGCTCCATTCCCAGGACCCAGTGGTGGAGAGGCATGAACATACTCATGCAGTCCCTGCACTGGCTTCTGCCTACCCAGACCAGCCTGCTTGGAAAACCCCGGGTCAGTGAGGCAGGTCTGTTTCAAAAGAACAAGATGGATGGCTCCCAAGGAAAGGAAACCAGAAGTTGGCCTCTGGCCTTTAGGTGTTTGTACACACACAGATACAGATGTGTACACACAAAAATCTTATTGTGTAAGTCACATACACTGTGGTGCTTTTCCATGAAACTGTGCAAGAAACTGTCTTCCCAGCACCCTGGATTTCCTGGAACTATCTCACTTCCTTTTGTGCAAATTAGCCAATCACACTGGACCATGAAGTCGAGCTCCCACCAAGGAGATAAGATGCTGTTACCATTGGGGTAGAAGGAACCTGGGTCATTTTAGGGAGTGTGTCTGCTAAACCAGTTTGGGTTCTAGCCACACCCTTTTGCAAAAAGAAATCACCCTGCTGAATTACTTTCTCTTTGTTTCTGTGTTCCTTTGTTTAGCACCAAGATTATTCATTCCCCAACAATAGGGAAGAATTCCAGGTCAAAGCAGAAAACTGGCCCCTGACACAGATGTACGGACAGTCTCAGCTCCCTTGTGACATTATCCATGCACTGAGGAGAAGCCTGAGTCTGAGGATACTGCAAGTGTGCTGGGCGTTGTGGGTGGGAGCTGCAGACAGCTACTCCAGCAGTCTGGAGGATGCCAGACGTCTGCTACTTTAGCTGAGGAGTACCCCAACTTCTGCAATTACAGACTCCCTCTTGTGTACCCACAGGGCTCTTCTGAGAGCCAGACGTGTCTGGGGACATCCCTAGCAGCCTGGGAGGAATCCTGGGACTGACACTTAAAACACACCAATCTGTCTGCTGCTGCGTGATCAGACATCATCGGATTCCCCACCACTGCACCGGGACGTCTCAGACTCAAGTTGTTTCTCCTTGAAATAAAAGAAGCATTCTTGTGCTTATCGCTGTGAGAGGGAGCCCATATATTTTTCATACCATGAAGTCTCTACCTTTTTGGAGGGAGAGAAAAACGAAGATAAACTGGTGAGAAGGGCGCAGGAGCGAGGTCTTGGTTTTTCTCCCACCACTGGAACCAGGCCTATATTCTGAAACGAAAGGTCAGTTCTAGCCTCTCGGAAAGCAAGTGCTGGAGGGTGTCACAGATCAACACCCCCGCCCCACCTCACCCCACACACAGGTGGCCCTCCTAGCTGGTATTTAAAGGAGCTAAGTTCACCTGGGAAGAGCTTGCCCCAAGAGCATGGATGCAGCTGTTTGTGTAGCCCAAGTGTCCCAGGGATACACAATCCCCTCCCACCCCAGCCAGGAATGGCTGCTCCAGAGCACGGGTGAGGGCACAACCCACCACATACTCACTCGGCTCTGCAGAGATGACAAGCTGACTTCTGCTGCAGACTGGTACTTTTCCCCACACCCCTCATATACTAAGGCTTTTTGTTGTAGCCCATGCTTCTTGGTGAGTCCTATTTTTCCAAGAATACCAAAGGTTTGTTCTTGTGTCTTAAATGTCCCTCGAAGGCCTGAGTATTGAAGGACAGTGTCACTGGGAAATGGGAACAGCCTTAACAGGCGGTGCCTGGGAAGAGGTAAGGTGACTGGGGTCATGCCCTTAAATGGCGCACTGACACTCCTTTTTTTTCTCTCTACATCACTTCACAGCCAAGTGAAGCCTTGCTCAGAACAACATTCCTGCTGTGTGTGGTGTGCTACGTCAGGGCAGACCCTGAGCAATGGGTTCAGTGAATCATGGACTACCAGCCCCAAAACTGCGAATCCAAGTGCAGTTTTCCTTAGAGATTTGTTACAATGGTGGAAAACCGGAAAACTGACTAACAGCCTCAAATCCTTACACACTTTGGAGCTGGGAAGCTGTCAACTTTCGGGAGGAACCTCAGACAGCTCTGTGATGACAGGACTGTCTCCTGTTGTGCCCAATGCTAAGGTGTCTCAGTCTACACGCCTCACTTGTCCTCTCCTGTGAACGGCAGGGTAGTCACCTGCTTTCCAAGGCTACACGTTGGACATCCACCCTTCCACAGGGAGCCTACAGGACCATGGACCATCTTTATCCTCTGAACCACTTTCAGTGTTACCCAATTTCCTCCAGATGCTCAGACTAGAGTCAAACTGGTAGCCACAGGAGAAAGTCCCCTTCCTACGAGACTCCCCATAGAGGCATCGGAACCCCTGCTGTTTACCGTAGGCACCACTCTCATTATCTGGTCCTGGAGGCCTACAGCCACAGGGAGAACACACTTTCTTTTAGTTTCCAGAAGCCTTTCCAACATGTAGCACGTAACCAGATAGTTCTCCCCAACACACCCTACCCCTGTGCCACACCCCAACCATGTGACCCATGCAGCCAAGTCCAGGCATCGTGGCATCTGCAGTCTGGAAAATGTGTGCTTAGATGGAAGTCAAACCAGCTCTACCCAGTCTTTCACATGATCCTCGGTTACTCCCAACCTCGTGTGTCTCACTCAGCCTCACACACCTGTCACTCTCAGGCATCCTCTTCAGATAACCCCTCCGTGTTCTGATATGCCACCACCAGGTCTCACACACACACACACACACACACACACACACCTTTCCCTGGAGCCAGCCCCACAAATAAACTCACTCTCCTCCTGCTCTCCCCACCCCCATGGTGTGCCCACACCCTCACCCACATCAGAGGATTTGGTCCTCCATTGTTCCTCTTCCCTGTCCGCCCGCCCCGCCAACAGCAGCACCTGAGACATCAATGGCAGCTGGAAACCACCTGCCCCTCCCTCTGCTGCTAATACAATCAATCCACATCGCCCCTCAAGAAATCTCTGGCCATAGCTGGACTCTAGCAAGTCATAGGCTCCTGGATGGCCTAACCATCACCCTGCCTCCTTCCCTTCCTGGTCATAATCTAGACTCTCAAAAGCTCTTTCAGAAAACACTCTAACTTGGTAGGCCTGGATGTCAATCAAGCCATTCCCAGTAGGGTACCCTCCACCTTCCCCATTCTGTCTCAAGCGTCTCCCTTTCCTCTCCCACCAGTTATTTCTCTAAGAGGTATGTCATCTGTGTTCTCAGATCCAGCCACTGCCCTGACACAACTGCTCCCCAGAGTTGGACTGGTGGCATACAGAGCATTCGAAGGAGTTGGGTTTGGTTGCCATGTGACAGATTACCCATCAGTCTTTTTGTGGATAAAGTGGGACAATAAGCACCCACTTTGTGGGAAGCTGAGACCATTAAATACCATGAAAAATGCCTGACAAAGATGGTAGTATTTGCTGCAGAGAAAACATGAGCAAAATCTTCGAGGTCACCTTGAACAAGATCATCTAAGGTAAGGTCTCTAAAGACAGTCTGCCGTGGGAAAGGAAGGGGCTTGCACAGGAGAAGTAGGGGTGGCGGCCTGACAGTGACCATCCAATGTCCCCTCAACACCCTACTGCTGAGAGCACTAGAGTAGCTCCGGGTGTTGGGCTGAGCCTCTCTCCCTTCATTCCTCGGTTTGTTGGCTGGAGTCCCTACCATCTGTGGATTGCACTGCAGAGGCCAGGTTTCTGATGATTTCAGTAAGACCTCAGGGAGTCAGGGCTAAACATATGTCTCACAAACACACAAAGTGATTCATATGCTTTCGTCTATTAATTGGAAAAGCAGGTTTTTCATCAATGTCTAAATTTGAACTAACAGAGAAATGCTGTATTCCTTCCACAATGAGTGGCACAGCGGCGGCGACATCATCAGACACGCTGGGCTTCTCTTGATAAGGTGGGGTGCCGTGAGCCTCAGCGAGTAAAGGGAAGGCTGGGTTTTAAGTAAAAATAAGAGTTTCAGTGTCTAGATTCTGTAGACTTTGTTAACAGATAAGTGTTAACTCAGTGGCTTAAAACCAGACATTTGCTTTCTCATAGGCTAGAATCCTGAAATCAGGAGGCTGTCAGAGGCATGCTCCTGAAGGCTCTAGGGACCGTCTTTCTGTGTAATCCCTAGTTCCTGGTGGCCCTCTGCAAGATGACATTTCCTCGTCTCTACAGGGTCTATCTATTTCAATGTCCTACTTGCAATGTATCTTATGTCTTATGGGATTCCTTATTAAAAGGAAGAGGAGGGCTGGGGAGATGGCCCAAAGGGTTAGAGCACTTACTGCGCATGTATGAGGACCCAAGTTCAAAAACTCACGTAAAAGTTAGATGTGTAGTGTAGTGTGATCATCTGTAATCACAGTGCTCCTGGGCCAAGGGAGGCTGGGACAGGAGAACCCATGGACATCAGAGAGGCAGCTACACTAGCTGACACAGCCCAACAGATAGACAGCAGGGACAAACAAACAAGGAGGAAGGTAGAAAACACACATACACACACACACAGAGACACACTCATACACACACACACATACACCTACACCGCATACAGGCACTCAGGCATTCATGCACACACATACACACATGCACAAATGTGCGCTACTAGGAATATTGTCAATGTGTATATGCAGGATTCTTGATAATCTTATCACCTGGAATTTAAGTTAGATACCTCATGGCTGATCTTTTTCAAAGGCCCAACATATTAATGGTGTGTGTGTGTGTGTGTGTGTGTGTGTGTGTGTGTGTGTGTGTGTGTGAAATTTCTCTGTGAATAACAAAGACTGAGGCCCGAAGGAAACCAATACTCTCTTTGGTTCTGAAACTCAGCTTGTACCTGAGGGAAAAGAAGGAAAAACACCTCAAAAATAGACTAGCCGGGCGTGGTGATGCACGCCTTTAATCCCAGCGCTTGGGAGGCAGAGGCAGGTGAATTTATGAGTTCGAGACCAGCATGGTCTACAGAGTGAGTTCCAGGACAGCCAGGGATATACAGAGAAACCTTGTCTCGGAAAAAATAAATAAATAACTTAGACTAAGCAGCTCACCATGGAGAGAAACCAGGCTGTACACACACAAAGGTCTGAACCTCAAACACTGAACACTGGATCCTTCCCAGCCCAGCAAGCCCGTGGGTACAGGTCACACGCAGATGCCCTGGACAGCCGAAAGCATCGGGAACTATTGAGTGAGTGACCCAAACATGCTTGGGGTGGAGTGGGGGTAGCCAGCCCCAGAATTATGTCTTAGTTACTTCCTGTCAAAGTCATACTCACTGAGGCCACTGGAGAGAAAGAGAAGGCATCCCTAAGGCATCCCTGAGGCAAGGAGAGTCACCTGCTCCCTGGTGGATGCAGCAGGCCTGCTCAACATCACCTCAAGGAAGCGGCCTCTAATTAGGGCAAAGGTGAGCGGGCTCCATGGTGTTGGATCTTCCTGCTTGCTCAGGCTGCCCTACACAATGCCACAGACTGAGTAGGCGGGTCACACAGCAGACATTCCTCACAGCTCTGGAAGCTCAAGTCCAGCTAGCAGTTCCACTTGCTGATAAGACCTCGCTCCCTGGCACCAAGGCTGGCATCCTCCGGTCTCCACGTGACCTTTATCAGGTAGAGTGCACAAGACCATACAGGTGAGCGGAAGCCTCTGCTATAAGGAAACCAATCTTTATCTCTCTCACAAAGAGAGAGAAATATCACCGCTCACAAAGCCACCAATCCAGTCTGATCGCAGCCATCCTTTTTTTTTTGAGATATATTTTATTTATGTGAGTACACTGTAGCTGTTCTCAGACACACCAGAAGAGGGCATCAGATCCCATTACAGATGGTTGTGAGCCACCATGTGGTTGCTGGGACTTGAACTCAGGCCCTCTGAAAGAGCAGTCTTAACCTCTGAGCCGTCTCTCCAGCCCCCTGATCACAACCTTTCTTGTCGCCTCATCTGACCCCACCTCTAAACGCCCCACCTCAAACACACAGTAGAGCTCAGGTCTCTCCGTATACTTTTTTAGAAGGACATAATTTGGTCCACAGCACCAACACAAAGAAAACAACCACCAGCATGGCGCCCACCGTGCCCATGCTGTGCTAGTGTGTCATTCTTTAACCAACCACATGAGAGGCATCATTAATCTCATATCACAAATGGAAATTCAAAACAAGGATCTTGCGTAAGGACACTCAGTCACCAAGGACTTGTGTTTCTATCTCTAATGTCTGTCTGCCTCAAAATCATTTGTGAGATTTTTGCTTGTATTTTTTTTTCCAATTTTGAAACAAACAAACAAACAAAAAAACCCTGTTCTGGTAAAGCTTTCTCAAAACTGGGATAGAATAGACAGAAATATATTCTAAATGAGGAGAACTGTCACTTTAAGAAAATGACAGAGCAGTGAAACCCAGCGATATATTTTTCAATCAGGAGACTATGTTCAAGGATTTTCTCTAAGCTGCTTTTTCCCCCTTTTTAAGGGAGGGGGGGAGAGGAAATCCCAAAACACCAAGCAGACAATTTGCTTTTTCTTCAAGCTGACAAGCAGTATCATTTTGTATTAGATGGTAGAGAATTCTTATTATTGAATGTACCTTTATTCTGGGGGGGGGGGGGAAGCCTAGCAAAATAAAATACCAGGTATTAAAGAAAATAAAAATGGCCCAAAGAAGAGCCTCAGTAATTGAATCAGTTCCTACCACTGAATCCCCAGAAACCACCAAGTCCTGTGCCCTGGAGGAGGGGAGAGCCAGCCCGATAGGGGAGGGGAGGGGAGGGAGGCTCTCAGGCAGGCTAGTCCAGATGCTGGGAGCCCAGCTTTGCTCAACAGTCCCTGTACTTAAAACTTCAGAAAGCCTCTGAATAGGTGAGCTGAAGGAGCCACAGCTTCCACAAAGTTCTCTCCAGCCCCTAAGGGACACATAACGGGTACCTGGAATGGATACAGCCTGCCACATTCCAGGGAGGGTGGTAGGAAACTTAATAAAGTTCAGTCTCTTTGGGCATCTCCACCACTGAGTAAAAAACTTAAGAGAAAGGGGCCATGCACAGAGGAAGGGAACCTGCCTGCTTCTAGGTGTGGTATTACTATTATAGATCTGAGGGAGAAAACAGCCAGACTGCGCAGGGCCATGTGAGCAGAGAGAGGAAGAGAACGAGAGAGGAGCCTCCAACCAAGGAGAAGCCTGGGCTGAGACTGGTATAACCAAAATGGCTGAGTTATCTATGGGCCCAGAGGACCGGGGAGCAGGCAGGGACTGAGGGATGCTGGGAGTAAGTAGCTGGCAAGCAACTTTGGCTTTGATCTGGTAATTGGTACCTCAGTTAGCCCTTTGTCCCTGGTTTGAGACCTAACTGGTCACCCTGAACCTAGGAAATTACCCAGCTTCCCAGTGCCAGCCCTGCCCGAACCTTCAGGAACGAGTGCCGCCCTCCAAAGGCAGCCGGGGGACCCAGAACACAAGCCTGTCTCAGAAATAACAAGCTCTTACTAAACTCAACAAAAGTGCCTTCAGACACAAAACTGAGGTCATGCAAACATTGTATCATCAACAACAAAGTAGTCATTACATTCTAAACTCCAGAGGACTCCAGCCAGGCCCTCCATTCTGTACCAGGAGTCCGTCTGACTCCGGCTTTCACGGCTGTGCAAGCTGGGGCACGTGACTTTATGTACCCACCCAGAGGACCAGTGTGCAAGAAAATGCTTCCCAAACCAGGGCTACCCTGACTCCACATAAGGCACCTGTATGGAATTTACCTCTTTAAAGTGTGCCCTGGAGTACTAACACCTCTAGTATCCAGGAGGCAAGGCCTACCCTCTAGGTCCAGTGCTCTGACCCTGGACAGGACAGAAGAGGCAGGTCAGGGGACAGGTGACCCTGCAAGATGGGCGCTCAGCACTAGAGGTCTACAGAGGTCAAAGCCAGGGAAGACTGAGTGCGAACTCCTTTCCCAAGCATTTGGTGAACTTTGCAGGGTAATTTCTGGTCTTCTTAAAATAGGATAACTCCTTTGAAAATCTGTAAACCAAAAAAACCAAGCCACGCCCCCTACTATCATCTCCCCCCCCAATAGGGGGGAAAAAAAGACAGTTTTCTAAAAATGATTTCATTGGGGGGGGGGCAGAAAGAAGATGAGGAGGAAGAGGAAGGAGGGGTGATGAAGGAAGGGAAGGGCATTTTGGGGTACCTAGCAGTAAGCAAGGGTCCCCGCCAGAGCTCTGTGCCCGGGCTCCATTCGAGCTGCACCTCCCCACTCCGCATCAGTGTCCGTGGACCCAGGAAACACCAGAAAGCCTCTGCCCCTCGCTCTCTGGCTTCTTCCACCTCAGTGCAAATGCACTCAGGTTCCTACTGAAGTCCCCTGGAGAGGCTCAGCAGAAGCCAGGCAAGGTTCTAAGCTCAGGAGACACACCAGGGTTCGGATCCAAACATACCAACAGCCCTACTGTGTAGCTACAAACACCTCTTAGCCTCAGCCTCATCTACTATAAAGCACACAGTCAGTCCCACGTGCCTCAAGTTCAAGGACCTTTCCTGCAGAGGGGGATGTTTCTTTGTGCCACCAGTCTTGGCACAGGCAGGCACCCTTACTCTTGCTCCTTCCTTTACTACTGCATCGGCTTCCTAGGGCCACAATCAAAAAAATATGGCCAAGGCTAGGTATTAAGGGCACTGAGAAGTGTATTTTCTGATAGCTCTAGGAGCTTGTCGCTAACCTTTCCTGGCATTCTCCCTGTGAGTCTGGGGGTCTCTCTCCTACAGTAAAATAGGGACCATCCCAATCTACTTTAAGTTTGATTATATCTCCAAAGACCTATTTCCAAAGAAGGTCATACTCAGAGAAGCCAGAGGTTGTGGCTCATACAGGGCTAAGAACTAGCACAACGTGGGAGGCAGAGGCAGGTGGATTTCTGAGTTCAAGGCCAGCCTGGTCTACAGACTGAGTTCCAGGACAGCCAGGGCTACACAGAGAAACCCTGTCTCGAAAAACCAAAACAAACAAAAAAAGAACTAGCACAACGCACATCAGCCAAACACTTCACACAGGAAGAAGATTGGGCAGGGTGCCTTCATAAAACTCAGGGCAGGTAACACAATAAATAGCCTTTTGGCAATCAATCACTGTTGCAGAGACCACAAGTTTGTCCCCAGAGCCAGAGAGGACAGAGTGACAGCTACCAACAACCACAAGGAAAAAGGACAGTTCAGGGGTCAGACTTGTACAGACCAGGTACAGAGGTTCAGCTTCACCTAGTGTCTTCTTAGACCTGTGATAAAGGAGACATCATTAGGAAATGTAAAGAGAGAGAGAAAGCAGAGGGGGCAGAAAGGACAAAATCCAAAGCCCTTGGTCCATGTACCAGACTACATCTAGCCAGATGTGTGTGTTCTATGGAGCCTGCATGGTGACAGCTGGACTCAGAACTCCAGGAGGTCAAGAGGAAGACACTTGACGTCACTGTCCTTATCTAAGCCAGGGGTCCCCTAAGACTTCATGTTCAGAAAAGCTGGCTCCCACTTGCTGACTGAATTACTACACAGGCAATGGGAGAAGTCCCAAGGACACACAGGATCTTGACGAATCACAGCTAATGATTCCTCAGTTGTGTGGCCTCCAGGGTGTTTTTTTTTTTTTTTTCGGGAAAAGCCTTGGAAGGACACACACAACCCTGCCACTTTGCTGCTGTAGGGAGGGGGTGTTCAGCAGAGTTAACACTTCGAAGAAAGGACTTGGCTCTAGCTGTGACCTCCATCTTTTCAGAAATCAAACGCTGGTTCCTAAGAGTCTGTGTGACAACTGTCTGACATTGACAGGAGTCCAGGACTCACCCCATGTGTCTGTCCAGCCACACACAGGGAGGATGAGAGGTCTCTGTGGCAGGTAGTCTGGAAGCCTGGCTATGGACCCACTCTCCTCACTATTACGAAATTAACACTAAGGAAGCATGAGAAGCACGGAGCTGTCTGTGGAGGCAGAGGTACAGAACTTGCCCAAGATCACAGCTCTAGAACCCAGCTCTCCTGACACCTGTGCCAGTGCACTGTGAGTCACCTACACTCTTCCCATCATCAGTCTGCAGCCAAACTAAGAAGCTGCAGTCACTCCTTCATCCTCTTACAGAACGACGCAAGGAGAAAGGTATATGCAATCTTACACAACACTAATTCAGAAGTTCATTGCTTCTCCTAGGCTGGAATATCCCCAAGGCAGGGTCTATGCCCTTCATCTTCCTTCCCCGTGCCTGACACAAGCCTATGCTAATGTCTTAAATCCACACTGGCTAAATGAATGAGTTCTAAGAAGTTTAGTGTCCACTCAGGAATGAGGCCAGTACTTTCCTACTTATGAATCCTGTTTCTGGGTAGGAACCTTATCAAATTTATCTGTACGGATGAAGGAAATCCTTAAAAATAAGCCAGAAACCAAAACTAATGAACACAGATTTCAAAACAGATACTTAGGTAAAATTTTAAAACAAACAAAACAAACAACAACAGCAACACCCCCCACTCCTCCACGGGTCGCAGTTG
The DNA here is from genome assembly GCF_900095145.1 of Mus pahari. Lineage (NCBI taxonomy): Eukaryota > Metazoa > Chordata > Mammalia > Rodentia > Muridae > Mus > Mus pahari. Next base: position 93,873,789 of record NC_034596.1, read on the forward strand.
CCATTCCTTCTGAGGAAGGTTAGAACTTTCTACCTAATACCAGAAGGAACAAACAGGCCCCACATCACAGGAAGGACCTATGTGCATTTCACCAGGAGTTAAGTGCCAATTCACAGGCAAAGACTAATGTTCCAGGACATTCTGTGTAATTAATGGAACAAAGATGCACCCAGGCCTGAGTGTCTCAGAGGTCAGCGCAGAAATGATAAATCACTTATAAAAGCAATTCCATGAAAAGGCATGCAAAGGAAAACAAGCACAAGGCCATGTCCTTCCTAGTTAATCAGAGTCCTTAAAGAAGGGAGGGACCCTGGAAGATGCAACAGTGAGATCATGTGACGAAGCCCTGTCAGAGTGGGTGATGTGTTGGACAATTAGGTTCATTATAAGCCTAAAGTTGTGTATGACAGACAGGATTGGGAGTCTGGTGTTATGACTATGTGGTTTTGTGGCTAGGTGTGCCTTTTAGTCCTCTTGCAATAGAGGGGAATGCATCAGTTTTGATGTATATTATCTCACATAATTGGGAATTGGGGGGTATCAGAATGAAACTCTATAGGTTACAGCTGATGGTATTTACAGTAATCCTTTACTTGAGTTACACTGTACAGCACAGCTCACTGGGCATCATTAAAATCTTACCTAATAAAAATGGAAAGACAGAACTCAGAACCCTGAAGTTCCCCTTGCTCTACACAGTTCTGCATAACCATGTTGAGAAGCTTTTAAAAGCAGATACCCTGGGCTGGGCAGCTGCTTCATACACAAACATGAGGACCCAAGTGTTAAAGCAAGATGTGGTGACGTGAGGCTGTAACTCCCTACACTGGGAAGGAAGAGTCAAGGGGATCCCTGGGGCTCTCCAGTCAGGACAAATCAACAAGCTCAAAACACAAGGACAGCGATTAAAAAGGACAGTGATAATTCCAGCACTCAGGAGGCAGAGGCAGGCGGATTTCTGAGTTCGAGGTCAGCCTGGTCTACAAAGTGAGTTCCAGGACAGCCAGAGCTATACCAAGAAACACTGCCTCGAAAAACCAAAAA
>NC_034596.1:93874988-93876217 GCF_900095145.1 Mus pahari
GGGGGAGGGGGAGAGGGAGAGAGAGGGAAAGGAGGGAGGGAGAGAGGGAGAGAGAATACCCAACTCCCAAACAACAGCTCAAAGGTTCTTGAAAAGTTCAAGTTCATTTTCAAGTTCATGAAGAGCTGGCGATCTGAGACATACTGCAGGATGCATCACTCCAGGCAACAGAGAGCAAAAAGGGCTGTGTGCTGACCTGGCCTGGTGGCTCTGAGATGGGCACCAGGGGAGACAGGAAAGAGTAGGCAGGTAACTCAAAAGCAAGAGATGAGGGATAGTGAACTAGGAAGGAGGAGATGGAGAGTCACTCGGGGGCAAAGAACCTCACTGAGTCATCAGGTGTGGGCTGAAGACAGAAGTGTGCGGAGTCACCCAAAGCATCCCACCAGAACCCAGCTTACATACTATGTATCCTCCACATACTATGTATCCTCCACATACTATGTATCCTCCATTGTCCTCAGCAAAAACCCCTGCATCATCTAAGAACTCGGGAAATGTGGTTGAATCCCAAAGAACAAGAGGGTCACTACCCCTGTACTCCTATACCCCTGAACCTCCAACCTACCAAACCCCGAGGGTGGAGCTCAGAGGGGGCTCATTCCACTGCTCCATAAGTCATGAAATAACAGAATAGCCAGCAGGATTCACACCAAGAGGACAGATCCACCATCAATCAAAACAAGAAGCACTAAGTAAATCTAAGAATAAAGCATATTTAAAACAAGAAGCCAGCTTCTGAAGACCTTTCCTTGTTTGAAACCTTGTTTGACACACTCAGCCCAAAACATGATGTCTCCATCAAACCCCTCCCTCAGAGCTCAGGGAACCCTGTAGAAGAGGCGGTGAGCCTCTAATTCCACTGTGTGAAAAGCCTGCGCTATCCATTGTCGTTTCAAGGCTGGTGTTCTTGTGAGGCTCCTCAGTGTGGGAAGGAGTGGGTCCCTGTTTCGTGTGCCTTCCCTGGGGCTCTCTTCCTTCTGTTTGGTTGCTTTGTCCAATTCCGATGTATTTGTTCTTGTTTATCTTATTACATTATATTTTATTATCTCTTGGAGGCCTGTTTGTTTTCTACTGAGAGATAAAAGGGGGCGGATCCAGATGGGAAGGTAGGTGGGAAGAAACTGAGGGAGTGGAAGCAAGAGAGGAGACTGATCAGGATGTGTTGTGTAGGAGGAAATTCCATTTTCAATAAAAGAAAAGTAAATTCAGAAAGAAAGAAAGAAAGA
>NC_034596.1:93877064-93906318 GCF_900095145.1 Mus pahari
AGAGGAGAGGAGAGGAGAGGAGAGGAGAGGAGAGGAGAGGAGGATCTGGCCCACGTCAGTGAACCCTATAGATAGCACTAAGTATCAGCTATGGTCTTTCTCTCCATGGATTTCTAGGCAACAAAAACTCTTGCTATAGTAGACACAGGCAGCTAAGGCATGTGGGGACTGCACTGGCTCCCTACTGCCTTCAGGACACTTCAAGCTTTGAACCAGGTCCCCAGCTCAACTGCCTTCAGGACAGAGTCCCAGCCCCTCAGCACAGCACGCAGGAAGTTGCCAGTACACCTTGGCCCCTTTCCCAAACCCACTGTCTCTCCCAGCCACAGGAACCATCTGCCTCGATACTGAAGAAAGTCTCAGAAGGTGGCCCAGACTCTCAGCAAGTAACCGATGCTGTGCTCTGAGCCTCTAATTCCACCGTGTAAAAAGCCTGTGCTATCTAATTTACAGTTGTGAAGCTGTAAGACCTTGAATACAAATGGTTCTCACCATTCCACAGAGCCCCAGCAGACCTCTGTGGAAAGTTCTGATCCCAATTTTCACACTCAGTGTCATTCCCACCTCTGCGTCACAGCCATCGATGGTGGCCTGCAGCGCCCTCCTTCTGACAGCTGCTAATGCAATCCTTTCTTCTCCTCAGGCCCCTCCAGTGGCACTGTTATCCAGGATGGGCCATTTGCTCCACCAAAGCTTCAACCCGTGTAACTCTGGCCACTGGCCAACCCCTTGGCAATCACCCAGTGCCTTCCTGGTCTGTTTTAATTCTCACCCAGTCTCAACAACTGGAGTTCTGTGAAGTTTTTGTATCACTAGTCCCTGGGATGGAATAATCTATCACATTTCTCTCCACTTTGAAAGACAGTACGATGACATGGCTGGTACACGATGGTGGATTGCTCAATCTCCTGATCTGGAAAACTAGGACAATGTGTTTTAGACAGCTGGCATTTATTCCTGCCTACATCAGGGGCCTTGAGTTCGCTCAACCCCGTGACCATCGGCCATTTGAGGGCAGCTGGCAGGAAGGAGGTGACACCAAAGAACGCTGGGGTTGTTGTGGGGCAGCCACAGCAGGTCTATGGAAGTGAGAGAAAGGTGAAAGCATCGCAGACATGCAACACAGACTCCTTTCCGGATGCTCTGATACTCTCCACTGACAAAAGCAATTAGGAGAAAGGTAGGTTTCACTTCAGAATTCCAGGTCACAGTTCACCATTCCAGGGAAGTCAAGTGGCAGGAACTTGAAGTATCTTGTCACATCCAGTCAAGAGCACTGAGAGAATGCTTAGTGCTCAGCTAGCTCTCTCCCTTTTAGCTAACCAAGGAATTCTATCTAAGCCTAGAGAATGGTGCCACCCATAGTGGGTAAGCATAATCAATATAGTTCCTACGCATGTCCATGGGAAAACCTGATCCAGAGAGTCTCCCACTAAGACTCTGTTTCCAGGTGATCCTCAGTCCTGTCAGACGTCAGATCTAAACATCACTACATTGTAAAGAAGCAGAAGGGGTTCCTGGGACACTCCTAAAGTTGCCCGGTGTGCTGATAGCCACCACCTCCGACAACCCTTAGCACTAACTCCTCAGAAGTGAGTGTTGGACTGTTTGTTTGCTTGCTTTGGAAATGAGGTCTTACTGTGCAGCCCAAACTGGTGCTAGGCCTGACAGCTCCTATCTTAGCCTCTAGAATTCAAGGATGGCAATCAGACGTGTGTCACCATGTCAGGCTTCTGGTGTTTTTATTTTCAGTAATAAAATGGTTTCTGAGGATGGGAAACAGAAATATTTCATTAGGAGGTCAGCACTCACTCTATAGAGCCCCAGAGAGGCAGCCTTCTCAACAGCTATCCTGAATTCTCAGCCCTGCCCCTGTTCTTCCCAGGGCTGAACACCTGACTCATCTGGAATGATGATGACAAGCACGCCACACGAGAATGAGGGTGAGCGCCCGCTTACTGGACACTGGTCTAGATCACTCATCACAGACACAGATACACAAACTCCAATAGAGCAAGACATGGGTGGGGAGTGGCAGACATTGAGAGCCATGTGGAAGAAACCATGAAGCCAGACCAGATCCCCAGAGAAGAGTGGTGCTGAGTGTCCACATGGTCGCAGAAGGACAGGACCAGTTCCAGTCACAGCAGACGTGAGGTGAGCTCTGTTGCTCCTGGGCTCTGGCCTAGTGGACTGCTTATTACATCCCTGAGATAGATGTTCTTTTACTTAAGCCAACCGAGGTGGCTTTCTTTTCCTTGTAACCAAATATTCTCTGACTATAGCATTTTGTCAAACCAAACAAAACCACTCCTCTAGGAAAACCCTCTTATAATCTATTTCAACTGACAGCAACTATTTTTGTCTGATTTATTACCACTGAGCGCCCTTCCTCTGGAAGGGGAAGGGCTGCGATCTCTCTTAAAGCTAGGCTAGTTTTACACCACCAGGGCCAGCCTGTGTGTGTAGCCCTTCATAATGCATTTGAACTAGTTTGGTCAGCTTACCAGGAAAGCAAGGGAGCCACCACATCAGTAACTCCGTTGCTAAGGCAACTGCTTACTTTCCATATCAACTGCACACTCGTTGCTATGGAGACACATATACAAAAAAAAAAAAAAAAAAATCCTTCTCTGGCCAGGGACCAAATGGCAGGGAACTCACCGAAGTCTTGGGTTAGGGGACTTTGCTAAATAGGATGCTAAATGGATGTGTCCTGGAGTGCACTTTCTCTCATCACATATGAGATACAGGGCTACTCCAAACACATTTAGAAGTTGCATCCTTATTGCTGAAAGCAAAGAGCTAAAACAGAGGTCTGACTTTTCCTGACTGAGAGGTAATTCAGGAACTCCTGGTTCTGTTCCCTGTGCACTTCTGACATTTATCCCATTGCCTCTGAACTGCCTAACTTACACCTGTACCCTGACTTCTCACTGAGCTTCAGGTTCATATAGCAAACATTCAACTTGACAGCTCTACTTAGTTTAATGATATCTCAAAAAAGAGACAGACAGACAGACAGAAGAGAGACAGACAAAAACATTGATGCTCACAGTGGTAATACAAACCTTTAATCTCAGCACTCGGGGTACTGAGGCAAGTGGATTTCTGTGAGTCGGAGACTAGCTAGGGCTACATAGTGAGACCCTGTTTCTAACAATAAAACGCTATCTCAAACTGAACACTGACTAATTCCTACCCTACCTCTCCACCCAAATGTGCCCACATACCTGCACCCACAGATTGTGATCTTGAAGCAAGCCAGAGTAACTGTCACCATTCAAAGGCCAATTCTCTGCTCCTGTCCCTTTAAATGTCCAATTCTGCTTCTAATACGTCTCCTGAAGCCTTCTTGCTGCTCTTTGGACATTCCCAACTGTTACCACCTCAGAGCCTTTGCATGGCTTTGTCTTGCTGTCCAAGGTATGCCCAGCCAGTTCCTCTGAAGAGCCTCTTGAACTCACGCCCTCCTGTCCCCTTCTGCTGCATCTCCTCCCTCTAACTTTCTTCACTGCACCCATCGCTACCTGCCTGGACCACGTAATGAAGTGCTGTTTAGCTCATCTTCCACCCCGATTCTTAGGACAGTCTAGATCACCCAGCTGTCACCCAGTGTCTGACAGTCCACAGCAGGTACAGCCTTTGGGAACCGTTGTTAAATGAAGGGAGGCTACTTTTTTCTGCAAATAAGAGTTCATTTTTACTTTGCAAACTCCATGTTCCTTGAGGTCTTCAGAACTCAGCACAGATACTATCTATCGCCTTACATGACATCATCCACAGCTGACTCATCCAGCATCCCAGGACTTACACCAGCAGTGCAGGGGGAGGGGGGGGGGGAATTACAACCTGGCTCTGTGCCAGGCAGCTTGGAGTCAGTGTTCACACGATTTGACCTTTCTTTCTAAGACAGCATATACAAAGGTTCTGCTTCCTGCGTGTCTTCAAGCTAATGACATTAGTAAAATCACTTATAGGTCTTATCCCCAGAGGATGGTCACAGCCTTCCAAGAGACACTTCAAAGAGATCCAGTAAGAGGAGGGGAACCCTGGACTAGAGTCCCTAGGGTCCAGAGGAGACCTCGAACACCCTAGGAGCTGTAAGGGGAGAGATGTGGGAGCAGCCAGCTCCGCCAGTATTTACTACCTCCTGCTGAGTTCAAGGCATAGGTACTCAAACAAGCCCAGGAGGGAGACCTAGCTCAAAATCAAAGGCTGGAACTGCTGGGATCTTACAAAGCAAACCATCAAGTTATTATTAAAAGAACAACTTTAGGCACGACTATCTTCAACGATATACTTTCTTGTTTTCCTCTTATCCATCTTGGCACACACACTACCTTAACCTCTACCAAGCTACTGCTTTTGAAGATAGTCAATGCAATTTAACCAGAATATCTTGAAGTAAAACTTCAACTGGACTATTTTAAAGAAAGACTGGACTGGTGACTTTAAGCTGTCCCCACTGTTGTTCACAGAACCTTCCAGCCACCACCTCTCTCCTTCCCTTTCCTCTGACACTGTTCAACACACCTCTGGTCCAGTGACCTGAGTCTCCACATCCAGACCTTTGTGTCAAAAGATCCCACAGGGCTTAGTAATTTGGGGGGGAGGGGGGGAGTCGTCACATCAAAACTACATTTCTCAGTCTTCCTTGTAGCTAGAAGAGATCATGTGAGTAGAGGATAGCCAATCAAATTTTTTTCCCCCGAGACAGGGTTTCTCTGTACAGCCCTGGCTGTCCTGGAACTCACTTTGTAGACCAGGCTGGCCTCGAAATCCGAAATCCACCTGCCTCTGCCTCAGGAGTACTGGGATTAAAGGCATGTGCCACCACGCCTGGCCTGCCAATCAAATTTTTAAAAGGGAGAGTCCCTTAAACCGGCTAATTCCACAGTACCCTATTTGTCTTTCCCTTCATCTCTGCAGTAGCTGATGCTATCCTGGACCATGAAACACTTGAACAGAAACCAGCAATGCACTAAAAATAACAGCATTAGACTCATCCCCGTGGCAGAGCAACGCTTGGCGAGCTTGCTTACATCAGCAGCATTGGCCTTTTCAACGCCAGCCGTGCCTCAGCCTATCTGTTCCCATCACAGGGCACCTGAGACTGCTCTGTTTACAACTCACTGGAGCGGTTCCTCCCCTGGAATACTGACTGGCCCATCATCATGGCTTCCTCGCCTCCTAAGGCCTTGCTCTTCAAGGGAAAGCCTCCCTGGCCGACTTCACAGGATACCAATCAGACACTGATCCGGCATGCTTCTGGGACTTACGGTGGCTTCTTCATTTTTCTTCTCTATTCTGTCTCTTTGGACTGTTAGCTCCCACAACAAGAATCACACCTGTTTGTAGAACCTTCAACATCACCAAGTAATTCTCCTCAAGAAGCTACTAAGTACAGGATATTAATGGCCTCTTATGATGAAGGTACAACTTGAACAAATACTGACGGTCTGAAACAGGCCAATGTGAGAGAATCCAAAGGACTCACTGGTCAAGGCATTTATTATGCACTGAGAGAAATCACAAATACATTAAAACCAATGAAGCCAGATCTTATCCACTACTATGCACTACTGTAGCAGCACACACTCCACAATTTCGCTTCCGGGGCTTTGTTTAGTTTTGTTTTGTTTCAAGCCAGGGTCTCACGAGCCTAGGCTCACTCACAGGTCCCAGAGGCTGTGCTTCCCCTACGGATCTTCCATCCAACCGGCACTCCCGGATGCTGGGATTATGGGTGTGCCCCACCTGTGACTGGCCAACCTTAAGTGGATTTCAAAAGTTTCTGTTTCAAGTATAAAAAGCGGTGTATTGGGAAGGCAGTGGAATTTTCCACGACGGCTACACCTTCCCACCATCTTGCCAGCATCGAAAGCATTTAGATGGGCAGGGCTTATATGGCAGAGCAAACCATAAGGGTGGGCATGACAGGTACTGCAGGACAAGGCCCGTGGGCTCCATCCCCAGCGCCACAGGAAGCCTAACAAGAATATGGATTAACCTCAGTACTTATCACTTCTTTCGAAAGAAGCAAACCCTGGCCCTTTCAGGTGTGCTAGCCTCCCATTAGTCACCACTGAGAGCCATCCTGCAGCTGAACTGGAAACAAACCCCAAGGTCTCTGCAGCTTGACAAGGTCATGTGCTGAGGGAGAGGCTTCTGCACTGAGAGAGTGGGGATGCTGATGGATAGAAGAAAAAAGTTTCCCAGGGGCATTGTCAGACCCCCTCGAAGAACATCAGAATCTTCCTGGGAAGTCACTGCGGGGCCAGACCCACGAAGACTCAGAAAAGCAATGAGGAGAGAGAGGCGAGACACAAAGAATTAAAATAACCAACAAAGGGCTTGCTGGAGTTTCACTAGCTAAGAGGTTCTGTAGGTAGAGTCCACAGTACAGGGGAGCCTGTTAGCGGCTCTCGCACCGTGTTAGGTAGCTAGACAGGCGTTAGCAGGCTTGGAGGCCTTTGGGGACAGACACTTACAATGAGCTCTGGACCCCACTTCCCTATTCCCATATCCAGCACAGAACGGGAGGGATCAGCTGTGCCCCCAACTCTTCAGGGTTTACTCTACACTATAGGAAAAGGAAGCGGCTTGGAGGCTTTGCTGAGGCTCATTAAGGCAAGGCTACTTCCTTCCTCCAGGTCCAAAGGACAGAATGTGAGCTTTGCGACTCTCCCTGGATGGAAACATGACATTCTACCCTGTCCCAAACACTACATACTATATCAACTCCTTTAAGAGGTAATCCACCTGGGCCTGCCACTCACCGGAAGACACACTATGGAGATGGGAAGAATAATTACTCCCCTAACGAGAAGACGTGCTCCAGGAGCCCCTCCCGCAGTGTAGTGGATGGCACACCACCCTATCGAAGTCTGACTGCTCTTCTGAATTCCCTGTCTCCTCTTTGGAAACGTGCCTTGCCCTGACAGTCTGGAGAATGTCCTTCTTTCTCTGTTGAAGCCCCTCTTCCCCTTGTAAGCCGCCTGCCAACCTCCACTGCTGACCCTCCTACTCTCTTGGACCCCAACTCAAAACGCATGGCTCCTGCTTTCCCTCTCCTCCATCTTCCGCCCCCCCAGCAGGCAGCAGGAAGCGAGCCTCACCTGCCCTGTTCTTTTTCTCTCAAACTCTAAGGAAACTATCCTAGAGCTTCCTTCTGAATCGGTGGTTTTTAAAGTCCCACCCACTACGGATTGAACCGAGGGCTTTTTTTAAAACTCCTGGTCAGCTCCCTCCCACAATCCTCCCCCTCCCCCTTCCCTCCCCTTCTCCTCTGGGAGGGTGGGGGTCCCCTGGGTATTCCCCTGGGTATCCCCCCAACCCTCACACTTCAAGTCTCTGTGAGGTTAGGCACTTCCTCTCCCACTGAGGTCAGACAAGGCAGTCCAGTTAAAAGAACCCATGTGCAGGGCTTTTGGGGTAGACCCTCTCCAGCTGTTCAGGACCCACATTTAGAGCAAGCCACACATCTGCTACACATGAGCGGAAAGGCCTAGGCCCAGCCTGTTATACTCTCCGGTTGGTGGTTCAGACACTGAGAACCCCAAGGGTCCAGGTGAGTTGACTCTGTTGGTCTTCCCATGGAGTTCCTATTCTCCTTTGGGACCCACAATCCTTTAACCCCAGTGTGCTCCAACCACCCACAAAACTTTCGACCCAAAATGTATCCTGTCTACAAGTAACGCAGGCATGGGGAAGGAGCTGAGACTGAGGGGATGGGATGACCAACCAATAACCAGCCCAACTTGAGACCTATCATTAATGATACCCTGTTCTGCTTACAGACAGGAACATGTTGTCCTCTGAGAGGCTCCACCCAGCAGCTGACTCAGACAGATACAGACACCCACAGCTAAACAGTGGATGGAGCTCAGGGATTCCTACAGAACCTAGGCCTTTAAGCATGGTGGCCAAGTGTTCTACCCCTGAACTACAACCCTCAGTGGTTAAATTATTTTACTGAGGCTAACAACACACAAAAAGGTACAGCAGCTTCTCTGGAATAACAATACAATTGCATTTATATCTTCCTATATTTAGTTGTAGACTTCAAAAAGGAGCTGGGGGCTTTATCAAGTTTGCTGACTGAATAAATGAACGAATGAGTGAATGGGCAAGTAAGCAAACAATAACTAGCCTATTTAAGAGGACAAGAAACATCTATCTCTCATACAGATAGATGAAGAAGGAGCCTATCTGGAAGGAACAGAATAGAAGGAACAGACGATCAGGATCAGCCAGGAACACGGCTAATGGGAGCACAGTGATTCCAGGAGGACCACAGAGGATGCTAACATGACAATTCTACCAGAGGGCAGGATCCATGGCTGCGCTTCCAGAAGACCCAGGTTTGAGTCCCAGCACCCACATGGTGGCTCAGCACTGTCCGTCACTCAAGTTCCAAGAATTCCAGAACCATCTTCAGACCTCTACAGGCAGCAGGCAAGCATGTGGTACACAGACACGCATGCAGGCAAAACACTATACACATAAAATAATACTTTTTAATAGAAGGAAAAAAAGGAAAAGATTCCTGTTAGATAGCTAGAAAGGGTTAGCAGCCTTGGAGGCAAATGAACAGAGCTCCCTCTTTTACACTCTGCTTGGACAGCACCTCCTCGTACCCTGGTAACACCCAGAAAGGAAAACACTGAAACTGTCCTGTCTTAGGCCTCCTGACCAAAAGAATGAAATAATACTGTGGTCCTGGGTGGAGACATGACATTCTGAGCTGCTCCAAGGCCTAGAACACTATACACTATCACCCCCTCTTGACTTAGTTTGTGTTCTATTGCTGTGAGGAAACGCTAGGACCAAAGCAACTTGCAGGAGGTAAGAGTGTATTGGGCTTACAGGTTGAAGTTCATCATCCAGCAAAGTCCAGGCAGGACCGAGGGGTGCTGATTACTGGTTGCCCCTCCTGGCCTGCCCAGTTTGCTTTCTTAGACACCCCAGGACCACTTGCTGACCACAAGGATGGCACTGACCACAGCAGCCTGGACCCCTTACATCAACTGGCAATCAAGAAAATGCCCCAGAGGCTTGCTAATGGGTGCATTCTCTCAGTTGTCATACCCTCTTCTCAGATAAAGAACGAAGACTTACTATTGTCGCTCAAGAGTTAATCCAAAGGCGGGCAGGAGAGATGGCTCCCAAGAACAAGTACTGTTCCTGCAGAGAGCTTAGTTACCAGCATCCTCACGACTCCCAACTGCCAGTAATGCCAGCTCTGGAAATCAGATGCTTCCTCTGACATCTGTGCACCACACACACACACACACACACACACACACACACACACACACACACACGGCAGGGTTGTCTTCCTCCTAAAGAAATCACCGGTTAAACATATACTGACATCCCGAACCAGATGCTCTGGAAGGGGGAATAGAGGCCATTACGCACGCAGAAGGGGGAAAGTGTCAGGTTCTTTCTCACGGTGGTGCACATCTTTCATCAGCACTCAGGAGGCAGAGGCAGGCGGAACTCCAAGGTCAAGGCCAGCCTGGCCTACAGAGTGAGTTCCAGGACAGCCAGGACTATATAGAGAACCCCTGTCTCAAAACAAATCAAAGCAAAACAAAACAAAGAATCCCATCTACCAGGAGGCACCAGGAGAACAGAATAACCGCGAAGGCGAGGACCAGAGCTTGTGAGCGTACCCCTATACTTACTGTGTCGCTCGCTCCTGCTTACTCTCTACAGTTCTTTATGCTGAACCTCAGAATTAGCCTGGACTTTACTCTCCCATGCTATGGCATGGCTGTACCCTCTGGGCATAACATGGCCGTGCCACTGTGACTATGATAGCCTTGCTTAGCGTGTTCAATCTAATCAAAGAAAAAGAGAAAGGAGAGGGGGAAGGGGGAAAAAAAAAAAAAAAAAACAGGCTGGAGAGATGGCTCAGTGGTTAAGAGCACTGACTGCTCCGCCAGAGGTCCTGAGTTCAATTCCCAGCAACCATACAGTGGCTCACAACCATCTGTAAGGGAATCCCATGCCCTCTTCTAGTGTATCTGAAGACAGCTGCAGTGTACTCATATAAATAAAAAATAAATAAAACTTTTAAAAAAAGGAAAAAAAAAAGAAGAAAAAAAACCCTAAGCAAACAAAATCTCAAGAGCAAAACGGGGTTCATAAGCACTTGACATGCTGCCACTGAATTCAGGCTGTGGGTCAACAGTGCCTCAGCCACCGAAGACCCCAAGGCCAAACCGCACTGAGCCACTTCCAACACCTGCTTCTACAAAAAAAGAAAACTGAGGTTCCAAGATGGCCAGTTACTGCCAACCACTAACACTAGACTCGTAGTCCTGCTCCAAACTCAGTCCTTGATTGGCTAAACCACAGAGCCACCTCTACAGGCCAAAACTGTATTCAGAGCTGTCAGCCTTGTATATGATAAGCGCACTCTGCACACCGTTTCCCTTATAAACCTTCTGCTGACAACAAGATTTCTTTGTTAAAGTGGCAAGAATGGAAATAAATAAAAAGCACAGAAAGAAAAGCACACATACCTGCTCCGCTCTAATCTATCTATAAAAATTAACTGCGTTGTCTTACTTCTCATTTGCAAGTCCCCAGAGAAGTCAGTACATGCTAAATACAAATCCAGACACTTGTATCTAGGAAGAAAAAAAATGATCCCAGACTTTAAAAAACCATGACCTTGATTGATCTCAGCAAAGATCACCCACTGATAACCAGGTAACATGAGAGACAGTTGTGGAAGTTCACAGGATGGGGAGCAGCTGACCCCTGTGAACCAGGCTTGACCACAGCATGCCAGGGCAAGCTGAGCAGGCTTCAGGGCACAGCCCCTCCCTCTACACTGAGTTCCCAGGGAAGGGGCCTGCAAGTCAGCAGATGATCCCCAAGCACACTTCCCTTCTGGGGAATGGGGACAAATTCAGGGACATCACAAGGAAGCAAGCAGGGTGTAAAATACTCTGAAGACCCAAGGGCTGGGTGTCTTTAAAAAAGAGAATGAGGCCGGGCGTGGTGGCACATGCACTTTAATCCCAGCACTTGGGAGGCAGAGGCAGGCGGATTTCTGAGTTCGAGGCCAGCCTGGTAAAGAGTGAGTTCCAGGAGAGCCAGGGCTACACAGAGAAACCCTGTCTCGGAAAAACAAAAAACAAAACAAAACAAAACAAAACAACAACAACAACAACAAATAATAATAATAATAATAAAATAATAATAATAAATAAGTAAATAAATAAGAGAATGAGAGCCAGGTAGTGGCAGTGGTGCAAACCTCTAATCCAGCACTCAAGAGGCAGAGACATGTTGGAGGATCTCTGAGACCAAGCCAACCTGGTCTACAAAGTGAGGTCCAATACTACCAGGGCTACACAGAGAAACCATATCTCAAAAAAAAAAAAAAAAAAAAGGTGCGATATACTCAAACAAGCAAAGTCTGCAAGAGACCTCACAACCAAGTATAACCCCCGCATAAGCCGCCATGTTGGGGACCCTCATTCGAACACCTAGCAACCTTGGATATTTGAATACTTGGCTTAGATGGCGTCTAAGCCTTTCTAATGTTAGGGGATAGTTGGAGGAATGAGGCACGAACAGACATACTGGCACTGTAGCTGCCTAACAAATTATGGGTTACTCTCCTACACTCTATGTTGAAATGAAGTGACCCACAATCTAAATTTCCTTCCAAGTGCATTCAGCAGTAGCGACAGTGACGGAGTAAAAAAAAAAAAAAAAAAAAATGAATGAAACCAGACAATTCTCACTAAACCCTAACTCTAGACATGGATCACGGGGTGACAGGAGCCCAAATTCATATTATTCTATCTACTTTGGCTAGCTAAAAATGCCCATGATTAAACAAAAACAAATTTAACCTGTCTGTTGAAGCACTTTGAGAGATAAAACAGACTTAATTGAGAGAAAAAGATTCTTGATGAAATCTGAACACTTAGGAAAAAGAACAAAACCCATGCCTATAACCCCAGCACAGGAGGTGGAGGTAGGAGGGTCAGGAGTTCAAGGTCACCCTAAGAGAAATACCAAGTTCAAGGCTTGCCTATTTGAGGCCCTCTCAAAACAAACAAATTGACCACTACCACCACCAACAACAACAACAAAAAAAACTAAACAAAACCTGAAAGGCCCCTCCCTGGTTCTAGGACCTTACCTCTAACAGCTAAGCACCTTGAAACTTGTGACGACCAACTTTCCCAACTCATCTCAGAACCAAATCTCCAAGGTGGGGCCTGAGAGGTGGGACCAGTGTTAAGTGCCTCGCTTGGGTTCCTCCCTTCTCCAGGGGCCCAGCCAAACAGGGTCCAGCAGGGTCCCATGTTCCAAGCCATCTGGGACAAGGATCCCACAGGATCCCACATCCTCTCTGCTAGGCCAAGCTTAAAACTGTGTTTTCCAATTTCAAAAACAAACAAAGGTAGTGTAGCTAACACGGAGCACGTAATGTGCCGGCCTCTAGTCTCTGCTATCTCAGGCAGTCCTCACCAGCATCTGGGTGTGTTCAGACATTCATGTGGAGGTTGAGCCTACTGCCAACGCAGAACTCCCTGGGAAGAAAACAAGTGTACCTACAGAGCCCAAGGGACTCTCACTGGGCAACGGATCAGCAAGACGGCCTTCCCTTTTACTCAGCAAATCCAGGAGAAAAGCCCCAGTAAACAGGCCAGGGCTAGGGCCTTGGCAGCAGTCACTGAGCCTGACACTTGAACGGCCACCAGAGGCCTCCAGCTCACCCAAGGAAAGAGAAGAAAGGGGGGGGACCCACAACTGCAGCTTTGTTCTACCGAACCTCTGGGAACAAACTATAAGTCACAAAACTGACTAGCATTTGATCAGAAACATGTCAATACAGGTCACTGCCTCAGCTAGGAAACCAGAACTCAACAATTCAGAAAATTAACATTCTCAAGTCCTTCAAAACACTCCCTGTCAACAGGTATCAGTGTTTGCTGGGATTGACAACCAACACCCCTGGGGGGAGGGGGGATGTGACTCCATGTGAGGAGCCGGGTGGACCCTCCTTGTGAGCCCTGATAGGCACCATCCCCGGCTTGGTAGCAAGGCAGAAGGAGGGGTGAATAATCTCTGAAGTCTCCCTGCAGGCTTGGAGCTGGTCCTGTTTAACATTTCGGAGTTCACACTATCTACATTACTTATGTGTGCCGTGGTTTCATGTCTAACACAGAGACGCGGGCATGCTGGAACGTGCAGAAAGGATGACGTGGAGCTAAAGGCCCTGCTAACTTTCCTCAGTGGCAAACAGCTCTGGGGGCCTGACTCAAACTCTGCTGGCTGCACTCTAAGCTTAGAATTCCTTCCTCATGCTTGCTCTCTCTTGCCCCAAGAAGTGACCTATACAAAGGTGTGTAACGCCACAGCCTGGCTCTTTGAAAGAGGACGGTTTCTAAGGTTTCAGAAGGATCTCAAAGCATGGAGCAGAGGTGAATCTGGAGAGTGGTCTCCAGATGCTTAACCTGAGAAAATAGTTAAGACTGAGGACCAGAGACAACAGTTGGCACTATGTAAGAGGCATGCCCTGAGCCTCACAGATATATATAAAACCTAGGACCTGGAAAAGAAGGCTCCTGCATGCATATAAGCACCCTCCTGGCATCGTGAGCAGCAGTGAGCAACGGCTTGGAGGTTAAGAGTGCTCATGGTGCCTGCAGCAGAGCCAAGTTCCATTCCCAGCACCTACAGTGGATAGCTCTCAACTACATGTAAATCCAGCTCCCTCACTCGAAAATGCATGCGCGCTCTCTCTCTGTCTCTCTCTCTCTCTCTCTCTCACACACACACACACACACACACACACTTACTTTTAAAAAACAATAAAAAAAAAATCCCCTTCTGGTGGGAACCTTAACCTAAGCAGTACTTCATTCACCCTGGCAGGTTCCCAGTTTCACGGTGCCAGGCACTTACATATACACCAGATTTCATAAAAGTCGAGGACACCTGAAGGCTCTGATGGGTCTCAGAGTAATTAAGTATGTTCAAGTATCTTTCAACAGTGCAGCATCTCCCATTTATTCCAGGAGCCTGAGAAGCCACCTTCTCCCAATATTCGGAAAGAAGCTAGCCTTTTTCTCCAGTGCTTTATGGCAATTCTCCTTATCTAAAGGCCCCTGTTAGTACACTAGGTATTGCCACAGAGATCTTTGGATTTTAAAACCAAACGGACCCAACCATGTGGAAGGGAGACATGAATAAAGACAGTGGATTGGCAAAGCTCAATTGTGTGATTACATTCAATCATATCAGGGTAGGAACAGCAAAAGGAAAGTATAACCAATACATTTAAGAAAAAGGAAGATTTTTCCACAACTAACCAATGGGTCAAATTATCCATTCGTAACTACTTCAGCATGGTAGCTATACATTCACTTTTAATGATAAAAAATTTTTAATTTAATACAAAAAATAAATAAACTCAGTTCCAGAAGACACGGGTGGCTTACCTGACTCCTCTCTTTGTCCACTTTCTTGAAACACTTATTCAATGACAAATTATGTCTCACTGAGTTTTTCCACCCAGTAGGTGCATTTGCAAAATACGGGAAATGTTCTAAGATCCAGTTGTAGATATCCTTCACTGGCAGGCGCTTGGTCGGAGAGTCCTCAATGGCCATAAATATGAGGCAGCTAAAGGAGTAGGGGGGCTTGCAGTTGGGGTTCTGCCTGGCATCATAGGGCATGTCCGAGTGGGCAGGGGATGGCGGGGTGTCATCGTCTAGGTCCTGCACAGGACTGACACTCCTAAGGACCGACTCCCCAAAGCTCTTCAGCAAGTTCTTGCTCTCATGCAGCCAGTTCAGGTTGGTCAGCTCTTCATCTTCCATGGCCCCCTCTTCTAATCGGATGTCAGGCAGAGGGAAGTCGAGATCATCGTCTTCCTGGAGGGTCTTGGAGAAACCGCTGCCCCGGTAACGCTGACTCAGTCCACTGGACACACTGATTCCTGAGCTCTCGGCCTTCTTACTGGCAGGCATGACTGGACCCATTTACGTGAAGGCTCCTAAGAAGGACAAGGCAGAGAAGTCGTGAGCCGGGGGACCCCAGAACAGGAATCAGATCAGTTCCCACCTGACTCCCTCTGCTCCTATCTGGCTCTCAACTACAAGGTGAGGATATTGCGGTACTCCTGCATGGCAGCCACACGAGCCCACCATACAGTTACACAATAAAGAAAAATGAGCCCAGAGTGTCAGTAGAATAGTGACATAGTGACCTTGGCCGGTCGGTGGTGGCGCACGCCTTTAATTCCAGCACTTGGGAGGCAGAGGCAGGCGGATTTCTGAATTCGAGGCCAGCCTGATGTACAGATCCGAGTTCCAGGACAGCCAGGGCTACACAGAGAAACCCTGTCTCAAAAAAAAACAAAAAAACAAAAAAACAAAAAAACAAAAAAAAAAAAGAGTGGTGACCTAATGGGCCTTAAACAATACAAACCTGAAGATATCTGTGGCACTTTTAATGTGCAAATATATCATAAAAGGAACAAGCGATTTCGCAGTGGCTTCTCCTTGGTTCCACAGTGGCTCCCTGTGACCTAGGAGAACTTATTACTACTTCATCACTACTTGGTGTCATCCATCCTCTATGATACATGTATGTACCCAGAACACACAAACTTCTCTAAAGACTCAGGAAGCTAAGTGTCACGGGCACCTACTGTGACTTTGTATTACCAGACCCACTGTTTACTCTTCTCAAAGAAAAAAGGCTGGGTCTGGAAGCACTCACTCGGCTGTAATACCAGCACGCCTGTGCTTTCGGCACGCTCCAGGCCTCGGCAGGGGGCTGAGCTCAATGCCAAGCCGGGCTACAGGAGATTCGATCTCAAAACTGGAAGTGCGGGGGCTGACAAGCCTGATGGCCTGAGTTTGATCACCCAGACCTCCATGACGCAGGGACAATCACTCCAGTAATTTGTTCTCCTACCTCCGCATGTGCACGGGGCACATGCACTCCCATATATGCACAAGACACATGTATGTGTACATATATACATCTGTATATATACACATACATATATGTGTATATATACATATATGTATGTGTATATACACATATGTGTATATATATGTGTGTGTATGTATATACACACACACACACACACATATATATATATATATATATATATATATATATATATATATATCACCAAATAAGTGTAAATTTTTTCATAAGTAAAATAACAAAGCTGAGAAGGAAGACAAGGAGAGTTGCTTCCAATCCCCTAAGAAGACAGCAGGGCGGTGGTGGTGCACACCTTTAATCTCAGCACTTGGGAGGCAGAGACAGGCAGATATCTGAGTTTGAGGCCAGCCTGGTCTACAGAGTAAGTTCTAGGACAGCCAGGGCTATACAGAAAAACCCTGTCTCAAAAAACCCATTGATTTGACTATTTAGTTTTATTTTATGCCACAAAAACTATACGGAGGAAAAATTACACCTTTAATTACATTTGACAAGTGTAAACCAGGGCAAGGAGTTCTGTAGACCGCAACTTGACTGAGTGCATTCAACCTAAGGACATCTCCAAAGAGAAAAAGTGTGGGGGGCTGGTGAGATGGCTCAGCAGATAAGACCACCGACTGCTCTTCCGAAGGTCCTGAGTTCAAATCCCAGCAACCACATGGTGGCTCACAACCATCTGTAACGAGATTTGATGCCCTCTTTTGGAGTGTCTGAAGACAGCTACAGTGTACTTACGTATAATTGATAAATAAACCTTAAAAAAAAAAAAAGTGTGTAACCTCAGGCACTAAGAGATACGTGGGAATGAAGGATAAGTCATTAACTAGGGTCTGTGAAGAAAATAAAGTTGGGAGAGCAACTGAAAATTTCAAAACAGGAGGGCAAATTCCTCAGAAATCCTTACAGATCCTCCCCACCCCGAAGCATCTCCGCTCTTATCAATAACCTAGAACAGAGAGTAAAGCAGTATGTGACAAGAAAATACATGGAGACGTCAAGTTTACAAATAGAGTCACCCCCACAGGCACAGCCCTCTGGTACACAACTCAAGATAAAAAGGACAATGGATCTTTTAGTGGTGGTGTGCAGAGCTAAAACTGCATGCTTAGTTTAGAAGCATCTCTCTCTCTCTTTTTTTTTTTTTTTTTTTTGGCTCAGTATGGAGTCAAAGCCAAGTACCTAGAGAGGAATGAATACACCGAAGGGAAACAAATGTTTAACCCGAGCCTCTAAACATCCACTAATGCGGCAGCTAAACTGACCACCGATTCAGCACAGGAAGTTCTAGAACTGGATTCTAGAAAGCCCAGTGCGGAGCTCAAACAAAGAGGCAAGGTGCCAGCATGCTGGGCATTTTCCCACCAGCCAGACAGAGATACAGGAGGCACATCTCCCAAGTGCATAGGACATGCCATCTCTAAAAGGAGAAAAATCCCCGGGGCAGTGGTGGCGCACGCCTTTAATCCCAGCACTTGGGAGGCAGAGGCAGGTGGATTTCTGAGTTCAAGGCCAGCCTGGTCTACAGAGTGAATTCAGCACAGCCAGGGCTACACAGAGAAACCCTGTCTCAAAAAAAAGAAAAGCAAAAACAAAAACAAAAAAGGGGGAGGGGGGAATTCCACAGGGCATCCCAGCCCAAACGGGAAGGCCAATCCAGAAGAATCCAGTTCATCCAAGGAAACATTTCTGTCAAAAAAGGGAGTTAATCTATATAATACAGCATGCATGTTATAGAAAAGTGGTGGCTTTTATCTTCAGGTTTGGAGCTATTTAATGAATCCAACCTGACACAGCTTTTAACTTCCTTATGAAGAAGTCAAGGCCAGCTTGTCTCAGAGTTTCCTCAGGCTCCCCTAGAAAAGGTTCTAATTGCCCGCATATCCACACAAGAGAACTACCCAGCCAGTTGAAGTCAACTTTAGCACCAAATGAAAGTTTTATGTCTCCTGAGCTTCCAAACAGGAAAATTATATCATGGCTGACAGTATAGTAATTTAATTGCACTGTTGCCATGACAACATACTGCTCTCTTTCTTTTTAATTTGCTTATTTGTCAGTGACCTCCCAAAGGAACTAACATGCTATTCTCCATGTTTTCTTTTGTTTTCAACAAACACTGCCAGCAACGTGATCCTATATAGAAAACAAATTTAAATGCCAGTGCCAAGAAGAGGTGGTATGGAGGGTCCCTAACCCCTAGATCATGTGTTTTCCCGAACTCTCCACTAAGTACATTCCTTACAAATCCCTGGCTTTACAAAAGCTTGGAAGACTCCTTACTATCCCTGTCCTCTATTACCACAAAACAGACAATTCCCAGAAACCACAGCGGAGAACTTTTCCATTATATCCTAACTACAAAACTTTCCAAATCTCCTTTCCCTTCTTATTTTAGAGGGACGGAGGGGTAGTGTGCGTCTGTGGTCAAGCAAACATTTTTTAATCTGCTGCTAATGATGTTGCACTGGTATCCACCAGTGACCGCCTTAAGTTATTGGTTACGTCTCACACACCCTCCTTTTGTTTTCATTTTTTTTTTATGACTTCCTGTGTTTTATCTTCCTTTCTTTCTTTCAACGAAGAAAATGGAGTAAAAACGCTTACTTTTTTGGCTAATAGCAGAACTTCTCCAAATAACTGACAACGCCATTACGGCCCAGGTCTGAACAGATGTTGGTGGTGAACTTTTTTAAAAGTTGAGAAATCTTTCTCAACCAAAGCTGGGCAGTCGCGAGTTTGGGGGACCGGGAACCTCCCCCTCCCTGCGCGCGCACGCACGCACGCGCTCCACTCCCTTTTACTGTACTTGTCAAAAACATTTCAAGGGGACCAACGAGGGCAGCGATTGGCTGGGCCCTGCGTCAATCAGCGGCGTTGCCAGGCAACGGGAAAACTGCTCTTCTCCCCGTACACAGGGCAATTGGGAGCACACATACCTTCACTGCTGGTCAGATGTCATAAACCTTTTATTGGCCGCAGCGTGGCGAGACTAAAAACAAATCAATACGCGCCCACCGCCCGCCCCCAGCTCACGCGAGGCCCAGAAAGGCTTGCAAAGAGTCAGGGTGCGGAAGAGGGCCCCGCGAGTCTCGGGATGCTCGCGGCCCGTGCTGAGCGTGCTCGGCTAGGGAGGGGATCTTTGTTAGGCGCCCGTTCGCGGTCCTGGGGTCTGGAGTTGATCGGCACCCTCTGCCAGACTCGACCTGCAGAGGATTCCTGTTCCACAGACAATACCAACTCTGTCGCTCTCCGAGTCGGAGGGGAAACCGAGGCACGCGAAGCAGCCAGCACGTCGGGGCAGGAAACTCCTGGGCGGGCAACTTCCCGGCTCAGGACTGGGGTCCCCCCCCACCCCGGGTCCAGCTTGGCCCCGCGCCCCGCATTGCGAGCCCCGTCCCCGTGCCGCTGCGACGGCTCTGGAACGCGGACCCCAACCTGGGTGGTGCGGGCGGGCGGGCGAGCGGGCGCGGGCACCGACTCACCTGGCCGAGCGCGGCGCCGGGCCGCCGCTGCCTTCAGCGCAGCCGACAAAGTTTCGCTGGCGCCCAGCGGGC
This sequence comes from Mus pahari, assembly GCF_900095145.1. NCBI lineage: Eukaryota > Metazoa > Chordata > Mammalia > Rodentia > Muridae > Mus > Mus pahari. The sequence goes on from NC_034596.1 coordinate 93,896,627, forward strand.
ATCGCTCGGGGTCCCGCAGTGGACGCTCGAGCCCTGGGCGGGCGGCGGGGGGTGGCCGCGGATGCGGGCGACAGGGGTGCGGGGAGCGGCGCGGCATGGGCCCCGAGCGAGCGTCCGCGGGCGCCGCGTCCTCCCGCCGGCCCCGCCGCTCTCCACGCCCCGTCCCGCCTCCCGCTCGCCTCCGCTGCGGCGCGTCGGGGCCGGGGCGCGCCGAGCGGCGAGAAATTGTTTCCACTGCAAACAAAAAAGGCGACACATGACCAGGCAGGAGGAGGGGAAGCGCGGGGAGGGAGGGGCGGAGAGAGCCGGAGAGACGGAAAACGTGGGCTGGGCGACCCCGGGCTGCGGCGCGGGTCCGCAGGGAGGCCCTTTGGCCAGGCTGAGTTCCCGGGCTCCCGTGCGGCACCCGGGGACCCAGGGGAGCCGGGCAGGTGGCGCGTGGCCGGCCCCCTCCCCTTCTTCAGGCCACACGGGCGGTGCTGCGCAGTTGGCAACGTGTCGCCGCAGCGCTTTTACCCCGGCCGCCTGCCTTACAAGGCTCGAAAGTAAAAATAAAAAGAATTACGACGCGAGCGAGGCTTCTGAGGGTGAGGAGAGAAGACTCCACTTCTCTCCAACTACTACTGCAGCACTCCCGAGGCGGGTCTAGTCCTCCTCCACCATGTACCTCTTGCCGGGGACGGAAAAACTGATCCCCAGCCTAGGCTGCCTTGGCTTCGGAGGACAGGAGGATGGCCTCAACCACCAAGGGAGAGGTGAACCCCAAACGCAACGTCAGTGGGTTCTCCCCAGTAGGCTGGGCTAAGGGCCCCATCCGACTTCAATATCTGGGAGGAAAACAAGTCCTTCACCATTTTGAGCTTCATCAACTAAAACGATAATCTGCAGCCCCCCACCCCGCCCCCCCAATGGTGCAGCCACTTCTCCCAGTCTCCAGACACCTCCAGAGAATGGCCACCCACTGCTCAAGGCTCACCAGCCGGCTGCCTTTGGTGAGGATGAAAGCAGAGACCAATAGGACACCCTGCTGGTGACATAAATAAAAATAGGATTGTGCACCACTCCCAGGTAGCTAGGCGAGCAGGTTCTACAAAGAGAAGCCCAAAGCCATCCTCCCACGCCCACCAGAAAAGTGGACAGCTACGAAGAAGAGCTATCTGTGAACTGGGCTGAAAAACCCAGCTGGGCAGGAACTTTTATCATAGCCAGACAGGGAGAGAGAGAGAGAAGTGAGAGAAATACCAAGTGCTTCTGAGAAGTTTGTTCCAAAAAGAAAAAAATAAAAACTCCAAACCAATCTGAGATTCAATCCCCCACTTAACAAAACTTCGCGATTTGGTAGGTGGCAGGCAATCTTCAGCAATTCAGACTCACAGAGACTTCGCTCCTTGCCAAGCAGCCAGAAGACCTGGAGAAGCCCAAGGTAGCCTGAGGTCATCCAGCGACACCTTCTAGGTTGTTGAACACATCTTGTGACTAGGCAGAAGGTGCCCGGTGGCAGGCGCGTTAGATCATCTCTGGATGATCACACCAGTGATTTAAGGCCCACTACTGGTAACCCAAACCAGGACAAGAGAAGGTCAGTTCACCAGTGGCTCTGCTAGGGCAGGTCCCCCTCCTACAAGGCATGTCCCTTGACAATCTTTAATCCCACCAAAGGAATCAGGTCAGAACTGACTTTAGAGAATGTGTACTCTTCTGGTTCTGCCTTGAGCTGCTCACCTTCCCAACCCCTCTCTCTCCCTAGGCATCTCTACATAAAGTAGGCACAGCACATTATTTCCTCCCCAGTCCTCCTACCTAGGTTCTCAAAACAGGTGATTAGGCCTGAACTATGACATTCTTAAAACTCGCCTCCTGATCTACAAAGTGAGTTTCAGGACTACACAGAGAAACCCTGTCTCCAAAAACAAAAACAAAAACAAAACAAACAAACAGAAAACTCGCCTCCTAGTGTGTGAGCTGGCCATGCCAGGTAAAGGAAACAACACACAGGACGAGTTCAAGCTCTAAGCCATCAAGAGAGGGAGGGGTACAGCGAGTGGGGAAGCTGCCTTTAGTGAGCTGGTCTTGTCTTGTCTTGTCTTGTCTTGTCTTCCCTTCCCTCCCCTCCCCTCCCCTCCCCTCCCCTTCCCTTCCCTTCCCTCTGCGGGTTTTTGCTTTCTTACATTCACAAGCCGAATGAGTAGCCTGTCTGGAAATTCATATGAGAAACATCTGGAAAGCCAACCCTAAGTCCCAATACCCTTAGATGGGGGTCCTAGCTATACACATCAAAGGAGCCCCCCTGGGCTGATTGTGCTGACAACCTCTCTACCTCAGGCAGGAGACAGAAAAGGCGCAACAGACAGATTTATTGAGTATGACTTGATTTCTTATTTTCCCTTTTCCATTAGAGATATGCTAAGAGATGTCAGGCAGTGTTGTCCTACAGAGAGAATGGTAGGCCGATAAGGTAGGTAGACCTTATCTCACGTGCAAGGTCCACAGGTCTGCCTGCCTGGTGATCTAAAATGGGCCCGACCAGACCTCTGCTGTAGGCCAGAGCGAGCTTGGTGTGCCCTCCTCCAAAGGTGATCCCACAGATCCGGGCTCTGGGACAGGCAGCCTTGACATTAGCATTCAAGGGCCAAATTCCTATAAGAATGAATAGCCTCATGCTCAATTTCCTGCTGTTTTCCAAATATACTCTAATATCTTAGGTGCCAAGAAATCTCAAGCAGGCCAAATAATTTAAACTATTGTTTTAAATAGCTATTTGACAGCAGAATCCTATCTCAGACCCAGAACTCATTTCTTCTGTGGTTGTTGTTGTTGCTGTTGTGTTGTTTGGGAATTTGGGTTTTTGGTTTTGTTTTGTCGCTGCCTCCCCACTCCCCAGACAGGATTTCTCCATGTAGCTCTGGCTGTCCTGAAACTCACTCTATAGATGAAGCTGGACTCAACCTCAGAGATCCACCTGCCTCTGCTTCCTGAGGACTGGGATTAAAATAACATACCACCACTGCCCAGCAACATTGATTTTCTGACTGACGACTTGATGGGATCACTCCGTACCCCATCTGGACATAGACTTGTGTTCTGGGACAGTCGGCGCAAGTCAGTATAGGTCTCCGTTCCTCCTTCGTGGTTCTTAATGGAATAACTGACAGTCCCTCAAAGCAGTGACAACTAAGTAGATTCCTGAGAGACCTTGCTGTCGGTGCAAAGACCTGAGGCAGGCCTGGAAAGACAGCCCTCCGGTCCAAGGTAACAGCAGCTGTTCTAGTAAAAAGCAGGCATAAGACGGAGCCCTGCAGCAGGCAGCCCAGCTAGTTGCATGGAACTGGGAACACGATTCCTCTTTTTTTCCTTCCCTCCAGTACAAGGTACTTCTTGCTTCTTGCCGGTATAGCTAGCTACTCTACGCTTCTACGCTTCTCCCCGCTGAGAAGTCGGCTTGCCTAGGTCACACATGGCTTCCTGGCCATAGTTCTTGAAGTCTTCTGGTTTTAGCATCCACCACCTGCAGACTGTCTTAAGTCTTCTGCCCTCTAGTTTAAATTCTCAGGGAAAGGATCTGACTGAGTCCTCTGACCCCTCCCACACCCCCAGCCCACAGGAGAGAGAGGCAAAGCCCGTGCTTGGTAGACTATCTGACACAACAGGCTTGGGGAACAGAGAGTAGATAATTTTGTAAGGAAGAGATATAATAAGTATGATTGGGAGTTAGGCCTGGTAAGATGGAGGAGCACTCAAGACCTGGGTTGTTTGTCCAGAAAAGTCCTTAAAAGCCATCCGGGAAGCCACTCCTTACAAGTCCTGATATCCTTAAATGGGGTCCTAGTATGTATATCGAGAAAGCTCTCCATGGAACGGCTGTTCTGACAACCTCTCCTCCAGACAGGAGAGTGCAAACAGACCTTGAGTATAACTTGATTGTGTTCAAAATGCCCTTGTTTGTTGAACAAATATTTACAAAGCACTGGGTTAGGTTCAGGAGGAACAAAGCCTTGCTCCTACAGGGTTTATATATTTGTAAATAGATATGGAAGCATCATAACAAAAGTCATGGGATACCAGTGTGAGTGGTTCCTTCACACTCCATTCTCAAGGCAACGGAAATGGCTAGGTATTCTTACAACCCACAAGTTGCGTTATCAAAGAACTAGGATTCAAAAGTTGAACGGGATCTGGATACAGAAAGAATGTTTGAAGTGGGAAGAGAGAAACAGAGAACCAAAAGCTGCTGGGACAGCATGGCCACCCTTCACTCAAAAGGCAGGGTGGGAGCTGAGAGAGCAGCCCAGTGTGATGGCATGTGTTTGCATACGTGTGTTCACACACATGCAGCCCTGGGTTCCCTCCCCAGCACCCAAAACAAACAAAGGACACAAAGACAATTTTGGAAAAGTGGGTTTTACAAATTTAGGAAGCAAGCTGAACAGATATAGGTGGCTTGGCAGTTCAGAGCACTAGCTGCTCCTGTGAAGGACTCAGGTTCAGTTCCTAGCACCTCATCAGAGCACTCACAACTGCCTGTAACTCTAGTTCCAGGGGATACAATGGCCTAGTCTGGCCTCCATGGGCTCCTGCATACATGGTGCATACACACACACATACACACACACACACACACGACCTAAATAAATCATTTATTTTTGTCTTTTTTTTGGGGGGGGGGTTTCGAGACAGGGTTTCTCTGTGTAGCCCTGGCTGTCCTGGAACTCACTCTGTAGACCAGGCTGGCCTCGAACTCAGAAATCCGCCTGTCTCTGCCTCCCGAGTGCTGGGATTAAAGTCATGCACCACCATGCCCAGTAAATCATTTTTTTTTCTAAATTGAGGTGACAATACTGTTAGTGACTCCCTCTGAGAACAAGTTTGTTTTTTGTTATTTTTGTTTTTGATATGCTCTTCTTTTATACTTGTGTTTACATTTATAGTGTTTTAAGCTTTCTACCACAAAGTTCCAGTTATCTGAATGTGCATCAGAACGACCTAGAGGACTCATTTCGATGCTACCAATGGCCTCCACACCCATAATTTCTGGCTCCAAAGGCCGAGGCTTGACCCGAGATTTTTGCATCTCTAAAAAGCATCGCAGACCTGAGAACCATACTTGGAGGGCCATTGGATTCCAGAAGAATCCATCAGTCTAGGGGGCGGGGTATAAAAGTCACTAAAAGATGAAGAGGGTGTGTCCTGTGAGGAGGAGGAGGTGGAGGAGAAGGTACAGGCAAAGGCAATCCCTTAGCCATTGCTTGATCATAACACACAAGGATGCTATTTTTGTTTGCCAGAACAACAACGAAGCTCACTTTTTTCCCTTCTACAGAGAAGAAAGAGACCCTCATCTGGAAGAGCTGGAAGTTCCTAAGTGAGGCGGAAGACCCGGTCACCATATGACAACCTCTGTGCAGTCCCTCATGTTTGCCAGGCCAATCCTCAAGGGTGGAGCCTGGGAAAGGCTTCTTGGTATTTCTTCAGCAGGGAGTAGGCAAGGATGCTGACTTGAGGTTCAGAGGGGGGAGGGTAAGGAAAGTAGGGGTGATGGGTGGGGTGAGATTCGTTAGTTCAGGCTCCCCTGCCAACCCTGAGCCTATGAAGTCACCTGCTAGAGGCAAACTAGAAGTATAATGTCTCTCAGCTCCTCTGTAACCATGAACAAAATGGCAAACGGATGATCTAGAATCCAGCTTCAGACAAATCACTCAGTCAACAAGGATTTGCTTTAAAGACCTATCAACTCCATGTCCGTTTCTGAGTGATGAGGACTTGAAAGACGTCCTGGGAAAAATACGCGTGGCACCAGCCATCAAGGACAGGAGGACACCTGGCAAGCATTATCCTAAAGTTTCTGTATTATTTTAGGTGCAAGGGAGCTACGCCTGCACATGTGTCTGCAGACCACACGTGTGTGTGTGGCACCTTTGGAGGTCAGAGGGCGACCAGGTAGTTACGAGCACTCAGTGCTGGGAACCAAACCCGAGCCCTCAAGAGTGGCCCGTGCTCCTAACCACTGAGCCATCTCGCCAGCTCACTGGCAAGCATAGAGGAAACAACCATACCAAGATGGTATGTAGACATACAAACATACCAAGCCCAACGCCAAGGCCAGAATAGTGCAGCCAAACAGACACATGCTAGGACTTAACAGCTAGATAACCCCAGGCAAGGAACATAACTTCTTTCCCTCTATCTAGTCCCCTTATCTTAAAAATGAAGGAATGGGGAGTGGGTGGAGGTTGACGGGATGACGTCTATGAAAGAGTTTGCCAAGTGAGCACGGCAACCCCATGGAACAAACCACACACACAGTGGTAGAAAAGAACTAGGTATTGTCCTCAGACCACCACACACATCACACACAGACAAACACATGCACACGCCCAGTACATGTCATAACACACATAATTATTATTACTATATATTATATAAATATCATAAATTTATAAACAATAGAGTTGTTAGAAATAATTGGTATGAATTATTATTATTATTAATTTTAAAAGGGAAATGGGATAATAACTAATTACATCAGCTAGCTTTGGGTCATTATTTCAGAATGCCTGACGTGATTACCTTATAAAGAGAAAGCATGCATTTTATTTGGGCTTTTTTTTTTTTTTTTTTTTTTTGGAGGCTCCTATCCATCAGTGGCCATCTTGCTTTGGGACTTTGGTGAGGTAATGCAACATGGTGGAAATATGTGCTGGGACAAAGTTACCATGTCATGACTGGACATGGTAACTAAATGAGAAATGGAACGTCACGAGGCCCCTCGATCCTCTTGGAAGCCTCCAATGACCCACAGACCTTCACCAGGCTCCACAGCATAGAGGCTCCACCACCTCCCAGGAGTATGACCGTCTTCGGGAGACCAAGCTCATTCATTATGAGCCTTTGGGGGATGTCCAGCATCCAATCTACAGCAGCCTTTCATTGAGTTGTGATAACAATTAAATGAATTAATATTTGTAAGGAATGTATAATGGAACCAGAGCATATAGTACAGGATTTGGGTTAAGTAAACAAATCAAAAAGATTTAGTTTGCACACTGACATATTTGCATAACAATTTAGAATTTGTATGCCATATCAGGGATTGTAAAAGACAAAAAAAAAAGTGTAAATATTTGCTAACTATAAACAGCGGAAACTGGGCGTGGTACCTATAAGCACTCTAGAGATTGAGAGGCAGAAAGATCAGAGGTTAAAAGTCAATCTTGACAACATAGGAAAGTTGAGGCTGCATAAGCTTCTGTAACAAAAGGGAGGAGATAATAATTACATATGCAAATATATGTGGGCATACATTTTTTAACACCAGATCTGGCATGTAGCCTCGACTGGCCTAAGATTTAAGATCCTCCTGCCTCAGTCTTCCGAAGTCAGTCTGGGATTACAGGTACGTCCCACCATTATCTGGCTCGTGGTGTTTAATTTGCAACTCTCACATAACTTAAAGAAAAAACAAAACAAAACATCTTAATCAAAGGGGCCAATTCACACACACACAAAGAAGGTAAGGTCCCCCCATGAAGAGGCTCAACTTCAGTAAAGAAACACACATTATAGCAACTGTGATATCTCACTCCATCTGTCAGATCGACCCACACTTCAAGGTAAAAACAGGGGGCTGGGGGTGACTGGGAAGGAATCCTCACACAACTAAAGGATGGGTCTGCCTTAAAACAAAATTAATTAGAAAACGTATTCTCTGAGCCCTGCCATCGATCCTAGACTGCCAACTGATGGATTTAGCCTAGGTACTTCCATTCCACCAGACCTCCTGATCCCTGAGGTGGGAAATTCCAGAAAAGCAGAGTTCAGGGATGTGGGTGCAGCGTTTATGTGAGCGGTCTCTGGCACATGCACCACCAGAGCTGAAGCAAAGGTTCCCACAGTGCATCCGAAAGCAGTTTCAGGGACAGTATCTAAGACACTAGTACCACAGAACTTGTGGAACTGAAAGGCTGGGTCGCATTGTTGAACCAGAAGCTAGCTCTCGGCCCCTTGGCTCCCCTCCTTCCTGTTTTCTGATAGTTTTAAAACCATGTTTTTGAAGCTTTTCCTTTTCTGATTCAGTTTCACAATCTCAGACTATGTAAAATAACTTACAAACAGTTCATAATGTTAAGAGTTGAGGGGTGTAAATATGTTGGCAAAGCTTTTTTACAAAATTAAAGTATTTCATGATCTTTTTAAGGGGGCCGAGGGATTTGAAATGATCCTGTTTTAAAAAGTTAGTGGTGAGCCGGGTGTCTTTAATCCCAGCACTTGGGAGGCAGAGGCAGGCGGATTTCTGAGTTTGAGGCCAGCCTGGTCTACAGAGTGAGTTCCAGGACAGCCAGGGCTGCAGAGAGAAACCCTGCAAAAAAAAAAAAAAAAAAAAAAAAAAAAAAAAAAAAAAAAAAAAAACTCTTCAAAGACTTGTGCATTTTGTGCATTTGTGGAGAGGAAACTTGAGGGTTCTTTTGAAAGCCAGTTATGTGAAGGAGTTTTCCTGAAGCAGACACAGGTGAAAGGATGTTCTGCAAAAGCAAGCACGTGAAAGGGCGTGTGATGAAGTGGTCTTCGCTAATGATACACATATATTGGTCCACCTTAGGTTACTTAGTTGAGCTCCATTTGTTGGACTCTATAGAGAGAAACTTGCCAAAAACACTTCTGGTGCTGTGCTGCTCAGACTCGGGGTGATTGGCAAAGTGATGTCAGCTGAGACAGACTCATGGACTGAGACAAGACCCATGGAAGGCACGTGATGTTTGGAGGAAAGATAAAAAGGACTCAATGGACAGTGGATGAGGCTGAGCTAAGCTTGCCCATAGAGCTAGCTGTGCCACGCCTGTTACTGGTCCTTGCTTCCCTGAGAGAGGCACAGCTGAGAACTTTTGGTGTCCTTCCCGGTCCCTCTTGCTGAGGCTGCAGCCTGGCTGTCTCTGCTAGGCTGTGCCACTGCTGCTGATCTGTGTTTGCTATCCCGACTCTACCAAACTGGACTGCTGGTAAATCTGTGAAGTGTTTTCGAGTAGATAGAACTGCCCCTGTTGACTGTGAACTGAACTGCAGACTTCCAGACAACATAGGTGGGATCTGCTCCAAAGAACCATTTCTAAACAAGTCCACTTCCCCCTGTAAGGGCCCATGATTTCCCAAAGAATGATACCCCCAGATTCAAATAGTATGTAAATGCAAAGAGTGTTGTATTCTGCAGAAGTCCAACATGTTGGGGTCTACCATCTGCAAAGAAGGAGAGACCCCCAATGTGAGCTTGCAGGCCAGATTTTTAATTCCAGGGAGGAGTAGGTGACCTCTATTTTAATCTTGGTTCTATATCTAGGGACATTCTAGAACCATTGCTGGAGCCTGGGGGGCTGAAAACTGTTGCTGGGAAGTCTGGAAACTGTTGCTGACCCATTGCCCTTGCCTCTGGCCAGGTTGCAGGGCAGCTTCTGAGGCCTGGACTTGCCTGGACTTAGGCAAGATTTAGGCCTAGTCTCCTTAACTACCAGCCTATCCTTCTCACCCCATGTCCTTTCTTTTCCACTACCTCGGGTGGGTAGTGGGTTAAAAGGGAGATTAATGCATTTAAGAACCATCATTAAAAGTAGACTTTAAGCCGGGCCTGGTGGCGCAGGCCTTTAATCCCAGCACTCGGGAGGCAGAGGCAGGCGGATTTCTGAGTTCGAGGCCAGCCTGGTCTACCA
>NC_034596.1:93906329-93907440 GCF_900095145.1 Mus pahari
ACACGCCTTTAATCCCAGCACTTGGGAGGCAGAGGCAGGCAGATTTCTGAGTTCGAGGCCAGCCTGGTCTACAGAGTGAGTTCCAGGACAGCCAGTACTATACAGAGAAACCCTGTCTCGAAAAACCAAAAAAAAAAAAAGAAATGAGATGTGTTATCACATCTATGAATCAAAACATACCAAAGGAATGGGGCAGTGGCTTCTCCTGACCTCCTGGAGACACTAACTACAGCTAAGAGCTTGTGCTACAGGAGACTGCCAATCTTGAGGTTTCAGATGACATTTATCTACTGTTCTTTCTCCTCTTTGTGCATGTGAAGATGTATAAAGTACCACAATTACTTAAGCATAGTTCCTAGGGGCAACAGTTAGGTGCCTGCAAGCTCTGGTAGCAGTCTTTCCATCAACTCACAGTCTTATTTATATTCCCATTTAAAGAAACCCTACTATTGACTACGTATGTGTTGATTAGCAGTAAGCTTCAAGCTAAGGACTCCATACGGCATATATAAAAGGAGCTTGGTCAGCACGTCCCCCATATGACACGCACATCATGGGCAGCTTGCCCTCGGACTCTCTACACAGCACTGCAGCTCCTCTCAGGCGTCACGTTAAACAGCTAAATCACCAACCAAAAATACAAAAGTGCAAAAACTGTGATGCTATCTAGACCACACAAAGGACACTGTTTGGATGTCACCCCATTCGTCTTCAGCTAGGGACAGGCATACCTGACAACTCAAGCTGTTCACTGCTCTGTGTATATAGGAGGACGACCATGAGCACACCCAACTTTAAATTTGGGGGTTACAAACAAATATTGACCAGTGAGTCAAGTCACAAGTAGAGACCCAACCAATGAAAACTGATTATCATCTTCAACAAATATTTATGTCGTACCTAGCCAGTGCCAGATACTATCCTACAATTGGTATCTTTGGCACAGGAAATGTGCCTGTAGGCTCATATGTGGAAGTGCAGTCCCAGCTGGTGGCACTATTTTGGGGATAAGAGGTGAAAACTTTAGGAACTGGAACACACCCCCCGGAGCCACGCCTTTGAGAAGCAGCTTGTCTCTTTCTTTTTTTTTTTTTTTTTTTTTTTTTTTTTT
>NC_034596.1:93907451-93908592 GCF_900095145.1 Mus pahari
ATTTCTGAGTTCAAGGCCAGCCTGGTCTACAGAGTGAATTCCAGGATAGCCAGGGATACACAGAAAAAACCCTGTCTTGAAAACAAAATCAAACAAAACAAAACAACTAGACAGACTAGCAGTATTACACACACAAACACCCAAAAACAGACGAGATGCAGACACACACAAACTCTGTCATAAAATCCAACGTGTCGCCGGGCGTGGTGGTGCACGCCTTTACTCCCAGCACTCGGGGGGGGGGGGGCAGATGCAGGCGGATTTCTGAGTTCGAGGCCAGCCTGGTCTACAAAGTGAGTTCCGGGACAGCCAGGGCTATACAGAGAAACCCTGTCTCGAAAAACCAAAAAAAAAAATCCAAAGAACCCAAGTTCCAGAGAGTTTGTCCACCTACCCAAGGTCACACAGCTACTAAGTGTCACACAGCTACTAAGTGATGTGTGGGAATGTGGGAATGGGAACATACACAGATCCCAGAGTTCAGAGGAATCAGAGATGCTTTGGAGAAACCCAGAGCATCTTAGAGACCTTCCTAGAGGGAGAGAGAGATGAAGGATGGACACTATAGGAGCTCAGACAGAAAACAGGATGGGAACACAAAGGAAGAGTAATAAGGGGACTTTTAATCCAAGAAGGCAGTACTTACAAAACAGAAGCAGTAAGTTTACCTGCTAGGATGGTTTCATAGTCTCTCTCTGTCTCTCTCTGTCTCTCTGTCTCTCTGTCTCTCTGTCTCTCTGTCTCTCACACACACACACACACACACACACACACACACACACAAAGAATCAACCAGGACAGGAGAGAAGGACCAGTGATCAGTGGAACGTGATGTTCTCACAGATGATCAGAGTTCAGTCCCCAGCACAGGAAGGTTCACAACTGTCCGTCACTCTAGTTCCAGAGAATCCTATGCCTACTTCTGGACACCTGTATAAAACAAATATGTATGCTCAAATATCCACATATACAGCCTGGGCCACTCCTTTAAACCCAGTACTCGGTAGGCAGAGGCAGGCAGATCTCTGTGAGTTTGAGGTCCGCCTGGTCTACAGATATAATTCCAAGACAGCTAGAACTATGGAGAGAGAGAGAGAGAGAGAGAGAGAGAGAGAGAGAGAGAGAGAGAGAGAGAGAGAGA
>NC_034596.1:93908752-93919807 GCF_900095145.1 Mus pahari
GGGGGGGGGGGGAATAAAATTCAAGCCATCTTCTTAGCTATTATGTGTGTTTTTTTTCTTTTTGTGTGCTAGAATTTACACTCAAGAGCCTGATGGGCACTAGGTAAATATTCTGCCACCAAGCTACACCGAAATCTCCCCTGTGCCTTTCATCCTCTGACTCGGCACAAGTGAAGGAAAGGCGCCCATAAACTGTGATACACAAGAGCATGCGTGCACCTTACCTCAACAGGTAGAGGCTGGGAAGGAAGTAACCCCACAGACTGCTCACTGAGTCTGGGGGTCCATTCAACGGCACCTCACACCTCTGCATTTAAAGCCATGTGAAGGTAACTGATTTCAAACATCTGGCCTCCAAACAACCAGACATCCTTTTTAAGTTGGCAGTCCTTCCAACGAGGAATGCTGAGTCTTTCCTATGTGTCTGACACAGGGCTGGGTCCCCTATCCAACAATATGGATCCAGGAAGCGGGCGCTGCCTTCACTACTCATGGCGGCCACTAATGTCCAGTCCAATGCTCAGAGCAAACGTCAGGAAGTATACAGAACTGGGGTCCAGGCACTTGGCTCACAGGGACCACCCAAGGACTAAGGTGTGCTGGGCACAGTGTTCTGAAGTCAGGATGCAGTCCCAGGCTGGCAGTTAGCAAACATCATGGAGGCTGCTCTCAGGCCATGTTCAAAGGGCTAGATGGATGAACTTGTGATAACTGTGCTGGCCACTGGCACACCCAGGCTAGGCTTGTACACACACACATACACACACACACCAGCTTCCCGGGCATCTCTCCAATGGCATGAGAAGGAGGTATCCTCGATGGGTCATTTTCTCTTATCAATGTGTGCTGAGGAAGATGTTGTATTCACTGCTGATCCTCCTGGATTTCTGTTGCCTGGGATCTATCTATCTATCTATCTATCTATCTATCTATCTATCTATCTATCTCTTTTTTTAGACAGGGTTATGGTTGGAGTCTGGGGAGAGAGGAAGATGTATTGTTCCAATTCTGAATATGAAAATGGTCCGCATACAGAGCCTGGGTCCAGGGCCAAGCCTCTGGGCTGGATTAGCGGGGGTCACTTGGACCTGTCCTGTCCCTACAGGGCCACTTGGACCTGTCCTGTTCCTACAGGGCCACTTGGACCTGTCCTGTCCCTACAGGGTCACTTGGGCCTGTCCTGTCCCTACAAAGGGTTTCGAGATCCCTGCCAAGGAGCTGAGGCGATGGATCAGAGAGTGCCTGAGAGCACGAAGACCTGAGTCTGGATATCTAGCCCTGGGATAAAAAGTTAGGTGCGGCAACACATATCTGTAATTCCAGTGCTGGGAAGGCTTAGGCCAACAGAGCCTCAAGCTCACTGCCCTGCCAGCCTCAATAGGGGAGCTGCAGGAATCAGCAAAGAGACCTCATCCTAAAAGAGGTTCAGAGTGACACAGGAAACCATCACCTGATGTTGACTACACACACACACACACACACACACAGAGAGAGAGAGAGAGAGAGAGAGAGAGAGAGAAAGATCAAGAAACTGAGGCCTTATCCCAGAAAAAAACCATAAACCAAAAAGCCCACAAACAAACAAACAAAATCCCATACATAACATTAAATAAATTAATCTTTAAAATAAATAAATAAATCAGATCCCGAATGTCAACAGACTGTAATTGCCTTGACAGACATGGATAATTTGTGGCACAGTGGACTCAGAAATTACAATCACTTCATTTGCATACAGTATAATCTACTATATCCATCTCTCCGTCCTCCTATCTCCCAATTCTACCAAGACAAGCAGTTGCTCGCCCCTCCCTCTTCAGGCGTTGTATTAGCTGCGTTTGTGTGCCAACTTGACACAAGCTAAAGTTATCAGAGCCTCAATTGAGAGAATGCCTCCATAAGATCTGCTACCTGCAAGTCATTTTATCAATTAGTAATTAATGGGGGAAGGCCCAACCCATTGCGGGTAGTGCCATTCCTGGGCTGGTAGTCCTGGGTTCTATGGGAAGTAGGCTGAGCAAGCCAGGGGAAGCAAGCCAGAGAGCGGNTTCAGAGTGACACAGGAAACCATCACCTGATGTTGACTACACACACACACACACACACACACAGAGAGAGAGAGAGAGAGAGAGAGAGAGAGAGAGAATCCATTTCACTGGCAGTTACCACCAAAACGTTTGTTTTGTTTTGTTTTAAACTTCTTCCAAAATGTCTCTTGGAGCCTTCAAGTATATAAGACTGAAATGTGAGCGTTCCTGGCCCAGCCACAGGGCAAGAAAAGCAAGGTCTCGATGAAACACAAAAGCCAGCACAGACCTGAAGGGGAACAGGCGGCCCCCTCGACAAGGCAGCCAACTGCCAAGCTGTCATTTTGCTCGGCGGCTGAACAGAAGGCCCGAGTAATGACAACCACAAAACTCATTTAAAGTCTGAAAAGGTGACTAATGAGCTCATTCATGCTGGCTATAAATTATTCACTCCAACACTGATCCCACACTAGACAAACAGTAAACTTTAAACACAGACCCGGCCGGCCTTCCGACTCCAGGCAAGTTATGTCTGTAAGACTTCTCACAAGGACAGGGATACTTGTCCACGTTGCCTATTGTCACATTAGTCTTCTGTTTACTTTTTTTTTTTTTTTTTTTACTGCCTTTAATCAAGTTAAGCAGACACAGCTGTTACACATTTATTTCTCTGCTGTTTTTTTTTTTCATTAGTTATTACGAGCAATCATGAAAGCCCTAAAAATAACAGCAAATTATATTCTCTAGAAATCGAAGGCTGACCTTAAAGAGAAGCCCAGGTCTTCAAAAAGAATATTCATATGCACATGGCTGGCTGAGTGGCAGCCCCACACACAGGCAAACCACGAGCGCCTGCCCAATTCTCGGAGCTCTGCAATGCGCTTCTACGTTTCCTTTGGTTCTGGAGGGAACCGGTTACCTCAAAACCCGTGGATACAACAGACCCTGCTTCTGGCGGTCATGTCTGGGTTAAGATTTTCACGAAGACATTATCATCTTAAGCAAATAGAGGAAATGTCTGCCAGCTTTTTCCAGCACCGATAAATAGCAGGTTCCTTGAAAACGCACCCTGGTAGTGCAGATTGCTTTCGGTTTCCTGCTTAACATTAAATAAAGAATTGTCACTCTTCTGTTTTTACAAACTGAACTGCTCGCTGCTAGTGTGGCTGCTAAAAGCATGGCGATCACAGCTTATGTGGTCTCCTCTTTCTTTTTTGCTCACTGGCTATCATTTTCAAGACTTCATATCTGTTTGACAGATTTAGTTTTAAGTCCCCAAACAAGTACTTAACATTACAACATGGTCAGATCTCTGAACATTGTGTATTTTTAAACTGCTTTGAATCCTTGGAAAAGGAGCCACAGAAAAGACTCATATCCAAATAACAGCAGATGGGGGCCCTAACTAATCAAAAGTGAAAGCAGAAAGTTAGACACTGCAGAGTGCTGGCTCGCTGCAGGGATGGCTGGGGCTCACAAGACTCCACTTTATTCTGGGCCCCCGGTTTACCCCTCTCCTAAGGAAAATCTTCCACATTTTCAGTTTCTCGCATGATCTAAATGAAGGCTTTGTCCACCGCTTCTGTTGCTTAAGACACAAAACACATTTTTTAGTGTAGAAAAAAAATACATTTTTTTAAAAATGTAGAATGGGGGAGCCCTGCAATCTTGATAGCCAAGGCCCTGCCTCCTACCCACAGCCACCTATGGACTTTCCTGTGTTCCTCAGTCTTTCATTCACATTTCCAGATCTAACTTGAAGGCCTCTCCACCAGAGTCCTGGAAATTGCTTTTGGGTTTCTTTTCTTTTGTTTTTGGTCAGTTTAACTTCTTAGAAAAGTTTTGCTGTTGCTGTTTTACTTTAGTTTGGGTTTTTTGAGGTGGGATAACACTATGTAGCCTCACTACGTAGACCAGGCTGGCCCGGAAGCTCACAGAGCTCCAGCTGCCTCTGCTTCTCCAGCACTGGGACTGAAGGCGCTCACCAACCCACTCACTTTGTGGAACAATTATAAATTCGTATTGAAACTGAAGCTTTGTCCCCACGTGTGTGCTAAACTATATGAGTTTTGTTGCTTTAACATTTTGCATCCTCACAGGTGAGTGGTTTTGTCTCCTTACATTTATTAATTCAGTCATCTGCGTGTGGCTGTGGATGAGGACACGGTGGAGGTCAGAGGACAGGGTGCACATGTCGGTTCTCTTCTTCCACCACATGGGCCCCAGGAACCAAACTCAGCTCGCAGCAACCGGTAGCAAGCATTTTTTACCAGATGGGCTGTCTTCTTGGCCCATGGTGTAAGGTTTTGGAAAAATCTAACATCACATTGCAAACATCCAGATCAACCAAATAAATATAAAACTCTGAAACGGAGCTCTGCTGCAGATCAGCTGCCCCACAGTTCTAAGCAGAAGGGTATGGATAAAAAACTACTTTCCGTCCCTCCTGGCGGCGTGTCTGACAGGCACAGTACACCTCTCTCATTATTGGTGAGAAACCTGGCAGGTCCAGAGACAGTCTAAACACCACCCTGCTCCGACTTTCCCTGGGGTGGACCACAAGCGAGGTCAAGTTTGCCTGAAGACATTCAGGGCTTCAGAACAACAGCAGTCAAGACAATGGAGAACAAGTCCTCAAGGATGCCATCCAAAGGCTCACAGAACACACACAGCGTTGATCTCTCACTGGACAGCTCTCTGGAGGACCCTGAAGGCCAGGCACGGTGCCAGTAGTTATGCCTGCATTATTTATCTCACCATTTACTACTTTTCTTCCAAGAAGAAGGTACTGCCATCCTCCTAGGCAGAGGACACCAAGGCTGAACAAGTCAAGTGACAATGTACACAGGGGTAATAAGACGAAAAGGTAAGGCCCTGGACTGGAGAGATGGCTTAGGGGTGAAGAGCACTGGCTGCTATTCTAGAGGGACCAGGGTTTGAATCCCAGCGCGTGGGAGCTCACAATCATCTTTACCTTCAGTTCCAGGAGATCCAAAGTTTTCTTCTAGCCTCAGCAGCCATTGCAGCCAGGTGGTGCACAAGACAAGGCAAACCGCATTGTGATGGTTTGTATATGGTTGGCCCAGGGAGTGGCACTTTTAGAAGGAGGAGTGGGTGTGGTCTTGTTAGAGTAGTTGAGTCACTGTGGGTGTAGGCTTTAAGACCTTCATCCTAGCTGCCTAGAAGTCAGTCTTCCAAGAGCAGCTTTCAGATGCAGATGTAGAACTCTCAGCTCCTCCTGCACCATGCCTGCCTAGATGCTGCCCTGCTCCGACCTTGATGATACTGGACTGAACTTCTGAACCTGTAACCCAGTCCCAATTAAATACTGTCCTTGTAAGACTTGCCAGCCAAGCGTGGTGGCGCACACCTTTAATCCCAGCGCTTGGGAGGCAGAGGCAGGTGGATTTCTGAGTTCGAGGCCAGCCTGGTCTACAGAGTGAGTTCCAGGACAGCCAGGGCTATACAGAGAAACCCTGTCTCGAAAAACCAAAAAAAAAAAAAAAGACTTGCCTTGGTCACAGTGTCTGTTCACAGCAGTAAAACCCCAACTAAGACACACATAAAATAAAAATAAATGTGGGTCCATGCTAGAAGCCTGGTCCCAGTGTGGCGTGGTATGGGCTGATGGAACCTGTGGGTTTTGTGCAAGGTCCTTAGGTCACTGGGGGTACTGCCCTTGGGAAGGGATTAAGGCCATCTTCTAGTGTCCCCTGGTTTACTTGGGTAATCCTAGTGTTTCGTAGGCTGAGGAAGGAGAATTGCCTTGTGTTTGAGGAATTACTAAGTGAGACTGTCTTAACTAACACACACACACACACACACACACACACACAAATAAAAATATTGACTAATGTTTAAAAAAAAAGAAAGAAAGAAAGAAAAGATGAAATCTGCAAGGCTAGCCTTGGGCAGGAATTTCCTAGGAATGTCACAAAGTCCTAACTTGATGAAGCCATTGAGTCCGGAAAGGGAAGTGACAGAGGACAGTGACAGTAACTGCTTCTGCCTCCCACCACAGCTCTCCCAACTGCTGGAGCCTTGTGGGTGGGTGAGCCCAGCCTAACCATCAATAACAAAGGCTCAGAGATAGCTAAGAATGGGTCATCCAGATAGCAGACTCAATTCTGGAACCAACTGGTCTCTGGTTTGAAGCCTGAGGTGGCTTTTCTGTTGCTTGTGACCAAAAGTAGCTTTACACCCATATGGAGTTAGCGATCAATGGAGTTTCCTTTCTTACGAAGAGGAATTTCTAATACGGTAAAACTTTTTAACAGAATAAAATAGAAAAATGACATTTTGACAGGTTTAGTGACAAGACTTGATAAGATTAAAACGATTTAAAAGGCTCAATTTGCAAACTATTACCAAGCACTTTTGAGGTCGGCTAATGAGTAAAGGGTGGTCATGGTCCTTGAGTCCTGCTGATAGACAGGGGAATTATGAATGGGAAATTAACCGTTGGGAATCCATGGCTACGGGAAGACAGCTTCGCATAGAACAAGAAACAAGCATGACCCATCGCTGAGGTCTTAGAGTTTAACTGGAAGGGCGCTCATTCCTGGGGGGTGAGGGGGTGAGGGAGGACACAATATCTCATCTTGGCATCCCAAAGCATACAGTGTAAGACTAGTGATCCAGAAGAAAAGAGGACAACCCTAATGGCTCAGTTTATTGAGTGGTTGTGACATGACAGACACCGAGTTGCACATTTTATCTGTTTTATATCATAGAAAGCTGAGAGTCATTATACTCCCCCAAAAAGAGGAGAGGAGAGGGGAGGGGAGGAGAGGGGAGGGGAGGGAAAGAGAGAGAGGGAGAGAGAGGGAGAGAGAGAGAGAGAGAGAGAGAGAGAGAGAGAATGAGAGAACATACCTTAGGAGTTCTAAAAAAAAAAAGAAATTTTGTCAAAACTGACAATATTTTCTAAAATTCTTGCATGGCATTAACAATAATCAGTTGTGAAGCTTATTGCTTTTCTAAGCTCATCAAAACAACAAAATCTCCCAACCAACCATGCCAGTGTAATAAACAAATGATCTTGCTAGTTTTCCACACAGAAAACGGTATTCCAAAACCCTCTGAGGAAATGGTTAAAGACTTCACAGTCCAGGGTGTGCAGGAAGATATAGCCTTGCAGAAGCTCGCAGAAGCTGGCGGATTAGGGGGGAACAGCATGTTGCTTTTCTGGATTTTTAAATATTTCAATTTGAATACACTCTCTGCCGTGCTCCCTTTGATCGTCTGAGGTGCTCATTCTTCTACTTTATCGTGGTTTTCATTTGTTTGGGTTTTTTGGTGCTGCGGGTTGAACCAAAGGGCTTGTTATATTCTAGGCAAGCCCTCTACCACTGCCCTAACCATTGTGCTACCTCTCCTCAAGCCTTAGGGTTAGTTTTGTATTTGTATACTTTTTTTGGTTTTCAAGAAAGGACTCCTCTCTGTGGCCTGGAACTCAAAGATCTAGCTACCTCTCTGCCTCCTGAATGCTAGGATCAAAGGCGTGTGCCACCACCCAGCTTGTGTGCTTTCCTTAAAGGTGTCCATACCTATGGAGGATCCCAGCAGCAGCCTCTCGGGTGTGATCAGCTTACCCTGCCATCCCTGAATCAAGAGTAGAAGGACCGCGGGACGGTCTCTGACGGAGGGCTGTTGACTTGGGGATAAGGGGAACTCTCAAACCCACCTCATAGAGATACTATTTCCGTGTTGTTTTGGTCAGAAGGTTCAGCCTCTCCAGGAGGCAGACTCTATAGGGACAGCCTGGGGTGGGGGTGGGAGTGGGGGTGGAGTGAGGGGCTGAACTCTGCTCTCTCCGGGAAGACTTAGGTGAGAGGACCTTACTGAATGCTTGCAGAAAGGGAAAGCATTAAGGCAGCCTGCTCTGGCTGGGCTCTTCCCTGGCCCCGTACCTCCACACGTGCACATTCCAGACTTCTTCAGGGACCTTTGCACTTTTGTGGCTTGCTGGGCTCTTTGGCCCCTCGCACCTCCACTCTGAATAAGTAACCATACCTGCATCAAGCCCCGCACCTACTCTGTGCACAGCCCCGTGATTCTGTGTGATCTGCCCCCACTGCAGAGCCTGCCCTGCCACCTTTTCTATACTCATTTTGGCTCAGATGATAACACTGAAAGGTGGCTTGTGACTTACCTTCTTAGAATGGTAGTTAGTAAAGCAGAGAGCCCAGCGGCTACCTGGTCTTGGAGTTTACCTTTCTGACAACTACAAGTTCTGGAAATCACATTCCCGAGGCTAGCCTTTCCAGACACCACCCCACCTACTAACAATGGGCCATCCTCTGAGTTTTGAGGACTTAAGCAGCCTAGTAAAGGATGGTGTATAGGTACGCAAAGTGTGGAGGTGGGGGGCTCCCACCAGCAGGCCTTTGGGAGTTACAGCCAAGTTAACATCTCTAAGGAAATAAAAGGTCCCCTGGAAACCAGAGGCCTGGAAGAAGTGAAGAGAGGGTTTGGGGGATGGGGGATGGGGGTGGGGAATTCCTCAAGACTACTTTTCCAAGCTCTGTACACGGAGAGCAATACACCTGCCTCTTGACTTTGAACAATAACCTGTAGCTGAGGCTGGCTGGCTTTTCCTGTCGCTCTCAGACTCCCTTCTTTGTATTGCCATTCCCAAGCAGTTGGGTCTCTCACTGTAGACTGACACTCAGGCTTTTGCATCTACTGCAGTCAGCCCCCCCCCCACACACACACACACGCAGCCAATGTCTGAGAAACAATGGGGGTGCTCTCTGAACAGAACTCAGGACCTGGAGGTGAAGAGCACAAGAAGAGTGCCCTCCCCGCCCGCCAGCCAGTGACCACGGGGGAGCCTGCCTGTCTTCTGACACGGGTGTAGAGGCACGGAAGACTCTGGCAAGCACCAGAAATCGTTACAATGACTGAGGGTACTGGCTGGTCTGTTTGAGAAGTAACGAAGCCACAAAAAGGCTACATTTCTGGTTGGGGGAGGGTTGCTTGCTTTGTTTTTAAATTTTCAGCGGTGAGGGTCCAATCCAGGAACTTGAACACTCTTTTTTTTTTTTTTTTTTTTAAGGATTTATTATTATAAAAAAGTACATTGTTGGGCCGGGCGTGGTGGCACACGCCTTTAATCCCAGCACTCGGGAGGCAGAGGCAGGCGGATTTCTGAGTTCGAGGCCAGCCTGGTCTACAGAGTGAGTTCCAGGACAGCCAAGGCCACACAGAGAAACCCTGTCTCGAAAAGCCAAAAAAAAAAAAAAAAAAAAAGTACATTGTTGCTGTCTTCAGACACACCAGAAGAGGGGTCAGATCTCAGACCTCATTATGGGTGGTTGTGAGCCACCATATGGTTGCTAGGATTTGAACTTAGCACCTTCAGAAGAACAGCATTGAGCCATCTCAGCAGCCTGAACTTGACCACTCTTAAGTAAGTGATCTACCCTTGGGTTATGTCATCAGGCCCTAGTGTCTGGGCACAGCATAGCCCTCTCAGTGTAGCCCTGGCTGTCCTGGAGCTCACTCTGTAGACCAGGTTGGCCTCCGAACTCAGAAATACCTGCCTCTGCCTCCCAAGTGCTGGGATTAAAGGCGTGCGCCACCACGCCCAGCTAGCCTCAAACTCTTGAATCTTCTGCTTCAGCCTCCCCACCAAACCCAACAACTTCAACTTTTAATGTTTTTCCTGACGCCTTATCTATTTAAAAAGAACAAGGCTGCCCATGTGGGCATGGCTCTGCTAATAGCACGCTCGGATAGCATGCATGAAACCCTGGGCTTGTTCCCAGAAATCCTATGATCCAAGTATAGAGGCACACACCTATGATCCTAGTATTCAGGAGGTGGAAGACCACGGCCATCCTCGGCTACACAGAATGTTCAAGGGAAGCCAGTTGCGGTTACACGAGATACTGCCTCTTTCACCCAAAGCAAACACAAAGACACACACTACTGGCAAGGTGTGTAGTAGGCCCAGCAGCTGTGAAACCCTTGTAGGACTTTCAGGGTTTGGAAAAGTCAGGTGATTTCTCTGTGTTTAGTGTCCTTACCTGTAAAGTGAGAATATAATATGATCTATCCAGTGAAAGGAAACCACAGGGAGGATTAAACACTTGCCCCAAGCACCCGAAAGAGAGCATTCTACAAGGTAAATGCTATACAAGTGCTCTCTAGGATCAGGTCAAACCTAAAAAGATTTAGAAACCTGCAGATGAGATGGCTCCACCAGTAAAGTCCTGCCTGCCATGCTGGTGACCTGAGTTCAATCCTCAGAACGCAAAAGTAAAAGGACCCATGTGCACACGCGCGCACACGCACACGCGCGCGCGCACACACACACACACCACTAAAAATAATAAATTAAAACACTTTAAAAACAAAAAAATAATTCTAAGACAGGAGCTGAGAGTTCACCCAGGAGGGAAGCAGTTCCCTGTGGAGTGCCTGACTGGCAAACCCCAGACCCTGAGCTCATCCCCCCCCCCCACACACACACACCTCAAAAGCAAAACAAAGGCCCAGCAAGATGGCTAAGTGGATAAAGGTATTTGTTAGCAGGACCAACAACCTGAATTTGACCCCTGGGGCCCACAGAGTGAAAGGGCAGAGTCCTCTCCCCTAAGCTGTCCTCTGACTTACACACATACTATGTATGGTGCCCAAGTGCCTCCCTCCCAACAATCAAACAAATAAAGAAATGTTTAAAACTAAAAACAAAAGCTGGTATTATTATTCTTTTCCTTCTCTAGTTCCTATCCCCGGATAGTAACTGCAGAAAGCCACAAAGCCAAGCGTTCCTTCCTTTCAACTTTGAGGCACTAAAAATCCAGGAAAATTTGCCCCGAGTTCATTAGAATTTCCTGACATTTTCAGCAGCTCCCTAGAAGACGACAGAAACGTCTTCCTGGTTTTGGTCCTGGACTCTCCCTGCACACAAACAGCTCTGATTCTCACTGAATGTCCGATTTGGGTGACCAATGTCCCAAATTCCAGCCCTTCTACAGATGCCACTACAGAACAGGGAGGTGTGGGGTGTGTGTGTGTG
>NC_034596.1:93920053-93946752 GCF_900095145.1 Mus pahari
AGATTAAAAATTAGTCATTTTGGATTTCTGAGTTCGAGGCCAGCCTGGTCTACAGAGTGAGTTCCAGGACAGCCAGGGCTATAAAGAGAAACCCTGTCTCGGAAAAACAAACAAACAAACAAAACAAAACAAAAAGGGAAGTAAAGGCCAGGTCTTTGTGCAAGTACCACTCTTCTAGGGAGATGCGGGTTGGCACACTGTAGTGGCTGCCCTTTGTCAGCAGAGGAAAATGGCTGCTATGATGTCAAAGTGTGTATTCCTCTCCTCCCCTGTAAAACTCCATCACAGTCCCAGCAAGGCAGCTAGACTAGCTTCCTCTGCATGGAGTTTCCTGAAACCAGTCTCCTTTGACTGCATGCTCCCATGTTTCCGACATCCTTCTACTCCATGGCCTCCTCAGTCCCCCAGACTCATGGCTTCAGACCCTGGGCTTTGCAGGCACAGGCAGGCTTGATTCTTAGAGTGGAAAGCAGCCAGAGAGCAGAGGTTGGAAACCTGCCTCACAGAGGGCAGCCTAGACTCTGCGTCCCAGAGTCATCCACCACAGGTCACCAACTCTGGTTTTCCAACTTCTGAGATCGGTATCAGAAGTTGTCCCTGGAGATGGCCAGCACCTACTCCATGATCCTTCACCTGAAAAATGTCAGCAAGGCACTTTAGTGTAGGACTTGGCACCTGCGCAGACCTCCGTGGAAGGAGCTACTGTCATTTTGGTTTATTGGGTTGCAATGAGATCTGGCTGAGTTGCTCAAGGGAAACCAGTCTCGCTGGGTTTTATTTGCTGGGCAAAAGGCACTTCCCTAATTTAATTATCATATGCCCAAAACAGAAACTTTTTTTACCCCATAAGAGTACATCAGCATATTCCCAGAGGACCAGACTCTAAAGACTACAAGTGTTTGGGGAGCGTGCGTGACATCAGCACCACAGCCTGGTTACAGTTCCACCTCACAGGCCCTGTGGGAGATTTCCTCAGGAAACACAGGAGGAGCACGAGTTTGAGAACTTGGAACGGTGAGCTGGCAGCCCCAGGCCACTGGTCATTTCTGGAGGAGATTTGGGCATCCCTCTGCCCTATCTCCCTGACACTCATTCAAAACCTCCCAGGTTTAATGAAGCACTGGGTCAAGAACTAGGGTTTTACAGCTGTCCTTTGCTTCCTAGAATGTTACTCTCCTAATATTGTCTCACATTTCTGAATTTAGTGTATGGATGTACGTGTGTGTATCCCTGCACATGCAGGTCAGAGAACAACTTGCTAAAGTCGGGTCTGTCCTTCTATCATGGGATCAAGCTCAGGTCAGAAGGCTTGACAGCAAGTACCTTTATCCCTTGAACCCATCTCACTGGCCCAATAATTCATTCTTCTATTACAACATCACGATGGTCATCCTGGGATATTTGAAAACCACAAACGAAGGAGGAGGAAGAAGAGGAGGAGGAGGAAGAGGAAGAGGAGGAGGAAGAGGAAGAGGAGGAGGAAGAGGAAGAGGAAGAGGAGGAGAAGGCGGCTGTGGCAGTGGTGGTGGTAGCAGCAGTGGTGGGAACGAAAAGGGACAGTCATCTTCTATCACTCAGAGTCTCTGCCTCCATGGTAGGGATTCAAATTTCCTAGATTTTTCTCTGCACTTGACATGATATCAGACCACAATCCTGATGTGCCTGCTTCGATCTGCTTCCCACTGTACAGAATCTACTTCAATGACAAAACTCTGAGCTCTGAGAGACCTCAGAATGCATCGGTCTTAATGGTACCATACACTTCCCGCCCACTCTCTACCTACCACACAGTAGGACTTCAAGGAACAGTTGTTCTACAGTGAGTATCCGTTGTATGGTGTCATAAGCTATAGCTGATGATTTGGGCTCTCCCTCAGTGGGTATTTTAGTTAGCTCCAGTTTTCTCTGCTGTCAACACACTCAGATGAATAACCATATTCCCACATACAGAGACCAGCATTTCCTTATAATGAATCCTAAAGAGGAATCGCTAGACCGATGACTATGCATAGGTGTAATGGTTAGTCTTAGCTGTCGACTTGACAAAATCTAAAATCTGGAGTCTCAAGGTGGAACTGCCTGGATTGTGGGTATAGTGTTGAGGGATCGTCTTGATTTATTAAAGGATATGGAAAGCAGACGGCACTACTCCTAGGCTTGGGGCGGTGTATCAGAACAGAGAGACTAAAGTGAGCACAAGCATGCGCTCATTTTTATTTTTCTCTGCCCTTTCTTGTGGCTGTGATGTGGAGGGCAGTAGCATCCTCAGAGTGATGGCTACAGCCTGGCATTGTGAGCTGAAAGGAACCCTTTCTTCCCTAAGTTACTTTGTGTCAGAGTAATTCATCACAGCGGCAGAAACAAAACTCAAAAAAAAAAAAAAATAAGTAAGGCCTTGGAAACCTGACTTTCCCCAGTTCTTTGAAATGTTACCTTCATCCATATCCCTGCACCAGTGATATTCCATGGCAGAAAGCCTAGAGTTCTCTGGGAGTTTATGAGTTATGGGGAAGATAGTAGCATCTTTCCGTGGGCACTGTGGTGATGAACCAAGGCCCGGACTTGAAGTTCACTCTGATATGGAACAATCCCAGGTATATGAAGTTCCTTCACCAGCCTCCCTCCCTTGGCTCTTTGTTGCACAATACTGGGTGACACCTAATATAGCCACCAGGAGAATTACCAACTCCCACCTTCCAAATGCGCCGCACCAGGAAACACCCCCCCCCCCCACGCCCCATGAGCCTGTTAGGTTCAGCATGAAAAGCTACATCTTTCTCTACACACAGCAGCCCACACCAAATCTGTGTCTCTCTGGCACCGAGTCTGTTTTGTTTGACTTGTCTATAAATATCTTTACTTCAAAGTCAATGTCCACAGTAGATTCTCCATGCCTTTTTTTTAAAAACACGCATACATTAAGTATACATTGTTAGCATCAAAACCCGCATGTCTTAACATTTGCTTCTTTGAAAGGAATTGTTCTTCCTAACGCTCTACCAGAAAGTTAAATTCTAAATGAGCACATACATTGGCTTTTCCCTGTAGGTCAGGAAATCACTGGGGAGCAACAGAGGCTCATCCACACATACACTCTCACCTTGCACCCCACCCCACCATACCCCAAAGCACCATGATAGGATATAACGAAGTTGTGCCTCCTCCCCTCCTTCCCTGAGTCTTCTCCCCTCTCTCCTCACAAGGCTGAGAGTTGGGCGCCCAGGGAAACCACTAGCTTGTCTCAAAAGCCTCGCCAGACCTGGCAAAAAGATACAAAATTACTCAAATCCTTTTGCAGAAGAAAGCCTGAGCTCAAATCCCATCTCTGTCCTCAAGTGACTTTGTCAAGGCCATCCCCTGTGTTTCCATTTTCCTGTCCTGGGTGTTCCTGTGCTGTGTGCTCTGCCAGAAACACAAGGAGCTAGGTCATAAAGAGACCACGTTCAATGTCCTTCTCTCTCAGTACCCCTGCTTTCTTGCCTTATGGATCAGACCCAGTTTGGGGTTTTTTGGTTTCTATCTTTGTTTCTTCCTGAAACTCACTCTGTAGACCAGGCTGGCCTCGGAACTCGGAGATCCACCTGTCTTTGCCTCCTGAGTGCCACTGGGATTAAAAGCGTGCACCACTTCTGCCCTGTTAGACTCAGTTTTCCTAACCGAATCTCCATACCTGTTTCCAGTGACAACATTATCAGGACAGCTCCTAACCTTTGAACCGTGCATTTAAAAAAAAAAAAAAAATCCACATGGCTCTTTAAAATTAATCAATATTATTCTTTTTATTCATATTACCTCCCAATTGCAGTCCCCCTATTAATTATTAACTTCCTATCCTTTTCCTATATATACACACAACACAGACATCCCAATTCTTTCTTGGACTCAAAACAAA
This sequence comes from Mus pahari, assembly GCF_900095145.1. Taxonomy (NCBI): domain Eukaryota; kingdom Metazoa; phylum Chordata; class Mammalia; order Rodentia; family Muridae; genus Mus; species Mus pahari. The sequence continues at coordinate 93,923,946 of NC_034596.1, forward strand.
CTCTAGATCTCTAATAGCTCAAGGAACACAAATCTTGAAGTCCTGGATCACAGCCACCCATAGAAGTCTGCAGTGAAATCTGACATCACCAGCAAATCCGTAAGAGGACCAGAAAAAAAAAAAAAATCACAGGATTAACACAGAAGTTCCTAAGTCCATACTTCAAGGTTTTCTTGTGATAGGAACAAGACAATTTGAGAGGAAAATGCCACCACATTTATGGGGGCAGAAGGCCACTTTCTAGGACATTTTGTATTCTCCTTTTGGAGTGGTGGCTGAAGTGCTTGCCAGATCCACACAGTCCACATGCATTCAAGTTAGCCAACACACCTGGGGGGGGGGGGGGTCCTGAGAGCCCTACAGGACACGGAAGAGTTCCTCCTGGCAACCTTACAAAGTTCAAATATTTCACCCAGGGGGGTCTAAAGGTCAGACTGACAGGTGGGGGAGGGGGTGGGGGTACATGACAGACAGAGGTAGGAACCTGTGGCTAGCAAGAGAACACACCATAAGACCAACGCAAGGGCATCTCTGTCAGAGAAGCACACACGTGCACACATATCATATCATGTGTGACACACAACAGGAAGGGAAAGAGAACAAGGAGCCCACTGCTACCACCCTCTCAAGAGCCTGTCTTGCTACTTCCTAATTTGGTCCTTAAAAAAAATCATTCACTCATCCATCCGTGTGTGTGTGTGTGTGTGTGTGTGTGTGTGTGTGTGTGTGTGTGCGTGCGTGCACGCTTGCATATAGAGTCAGAGTATGACTTGCTAACTGGAGTCTGTTCTGCCTTTCCATCATGTGTTGAACTCGGGTTGTCAGGCCCTTGGTCCTAGCCTTCACTCTAGGAGCAGAGCCAATGGCCTGTGTCCACTTCTTCAGGGCAATAAATTCTGGATACAGGCCAGGTGGTAGAGCCTCAACCCCGACCTCCCCACTTACAGATTTCTGAACCACAGGACTAGTAGCAAGGGGCCCAAGGCAGCAGTATAGTTCTCTCCCTCTGTTCCCAACTGCAGAAGTTCCAGAGCAAACTCAATGTCACCTATGCTAAGTCGGCCTTAAACTACTGGAGCCCTGTGTGATCCCCGGAGATACACTCTGGACCTCTGTATATTTAACAAGGACAGGGAGAGAGAGCATTTCTCTACGGTCTCTTCCAGATCAGAAAATTACAGACTTCACTTCAGCTTCTTAAAACTATGCTCCTTGGGGGCTGAAGAGATGGCTCAGTGGTTAAGAGCACCGACTGCTCTTCCGAAGGTCCTGAGTTCAAATCCCAGCAACCACATGGTGGCTTACAACCATCTGTAATGAGATCTGACGCCCTCTTCTGGTGCATATGAAGACAGCTACAGTGTACTTAGATATAATAATAAATAAATCTTTAAAAACAAAAAAACAAAAAACAAAAAACCTATGCTCCTTGAGCCTTAGGGATAATGTTCAAGGCTCATTGGTTACACTCATCTGGGATGTGGGTCACCCCAGGGACGTTCCCAAGGGCTGGCCTAGGTATCGATACGATACCTTCCTAGGTATCGTATCCATGGAACATGGCCAGCAAGCAGCATTCTCCCAACATCAATTTAAAAGAAAAGCAGGCTCAGGCTCTCTGCTCGAAATCAGTGAGCCACACTGGGTGGAGACTGTGGGATTCTGCAATCAGGGACGTCAAACTGACCCAGAAGGGCTAGCACAAGGAAGAAATGCCGGTTTTCATAGAACTCCAAATACCTGGACCATTCCCAGCCGCTTAACAACTGAGGAGAGGATGAAGGGGAAGTCTATAGACATGGGGGGCAGGTCACTCAGTTCTATCTGCTGAGCCCTGCCCTGGGTGGCCTCTGACAGGAGCTAGTCACCACTGGTAAGGCTAACCCAGGGCTAGGACCCGGTGATGCTTGGAACATGCGCCTCACTGGCAGGAAAAGTAATCTCCTTTGGTGGATGCCTGGCCAGGGGTACACCATTCCTCAACCAAAATCCTCGAGATGGCGTCCACAGACCATGATAAAATTAGACAGCTTTCCCTAGGCTGGCCCTGGATTGACATGTTTTCAGTTCTTCCTGTTACCTGTCACTAACTGTCACCTCGAGATGCCAGCCTGAGAACCGGCCAGGATAAATGGGATACGGCCAAGTCTTTGCTCATTCTGCAGACTTAGTGTGGCCCAGGGGTGACAGTCCCTTGACTGTCCTCATCCTACCTGCCTGGCATAATACTTTAGGCTTCCTTGTTTAATCATTGACTATATTCATTCATGACTAATTTGAAAAATTCAAAAATCATCTCTCTGTGTGTCCATGGTCTGAGTGGAAAGGGCTTTTTAAAGGCACGGGCCTGGCTGGGTGTGGCTGGTGCATGCCTTTAGTCCCTGGCTGGGCGTGGTGGTGCACGCCTTTAGTCCCAGCACTCAGGAAGCAGAAGCAGGAAGATCTCTGAGACTTTGGTGCCACCCTGGTCTACGAAGAGAGTTCCAGACAGCCAAGGCTATTACACAGAGAAACCCTGTTGGGGGCGGGAGGGGGGGCCCCAGCAAGATAGTTCATGGGGTGAAGGAGCTTGTTCATGCCAGACAACGCGAGTTTGATAACTGGAGGCTATTGGAAAGGCAAGGGCAACTCCTTAAAGTTATCCTCTGGCTTCTATATGAGCACTGTGGCATATGTGCTTTATGTGTGCATGTGTATATTCTCAAACACATATACACACATGAATACACACATATACATATATACATACGAACATATACATACACACATACACATACATAAACACACACACATACCTCACACACATGCATACATACATGCATGTACACACCTCACACACATACATACACACATCTATACACTTACATATACATACACACATGCATATGAACACATACATACACACAAAAATAAACACACACACATACACACACATAAATAAATACATATACACACACAAACACATATATACACACACACATTAATCAAGATTTAATCTAAAAAAAGATACAAATTCTATACTTAAATGTATGTTCCTTGCTTGTTCTGTGCACTGTAGAGTTCCAGAAGAATTCTAACTCCAGAGCCGCATAGAGCCATCCTTTCTCCCACCCTGTCCACATGTCTCAGGTCTGAGTCCACCACATGCTCAGGAACATCAAACAGCGATTTTGAAAAGAGAAGGACCACAGCTTAAAAGCTTCAACCTCGGACTGGAGAGGAACTCAGTGTCCGAGGCCGTCGGTTCTATGCGCAGCACACTGTAAGGGGAAAGAGCCCCCAGCCTGAGGCTCAACCCCTATCTCCTATTTTCCAGTCTAACATCCAGCATTCTGCATTAACAGTACTGTGCAAATGACAGATAGTGGGGTCACTCCCCAGACCAGGCTGGGAAGAAACTGGGAGCTCTGTACCCCAGGGATGTCAAGATTTCCTATGATGTGTGACACACAACAGGAAGGGAAAGAGAACAAGGAGCCCACTGCTACCACCCTCTCAAGAGCCTGTCTAGCTACTTCCTAATTTGGTTCTTAAAAAAATTATTCATTTATCCATTTGTGGTGTGTGTGTGTGTGTGCGTGCGTGCGTGCTTGCATATAGAGTCAGAGCATGACTTGCTAACTGGAGACTGTTCTGTCTTTCCATCATGTGTTGAACTCATGGTTGTCAGGCTTAGTGGCAAGTGGCTTCACCAGCTGAACCAACTTGCTGGCCTCTATTTTAGTCTATCTCTAGCTGGGCCTTCCAAGGAGAGCTAAGTTATCTACCTTCCCTGAGTAGTGCTGTAGCAGAAAGGCTTCCTCACCTCATTCCTGATCGTGCTGGGGGTGGAGGAAAGCCAGAGTCAGCAACCGGAGTCAAGAGTCTGCCCTCGGGGATCAATAATCATGTAGCCTCAGTCTGGGCGTCTTGTGCTGCAGCCTAGGTATGCAGGCCAGAGACCATCCAGGTTAGGAACTAGAGCTCCCAGGCCTTCTGGCCATGCCTGTTCTAACAGGAGCTCTGCTGCAAGCAGCCAGCTGTCTTCTCTCTGCCCCTGAGACAGTAGGGTTTAGAAACTAAGGACACGCCCTCATCCAAAAGCCAGAGGCCAAAGGGCCAGAAAGTAAATAGGCTACAGGAAGACACTGGGGAAAGCCTCAGGAATGGGTTAGCCTGCACACCTAGGACGCCAAAAACCTGGAAATAGAAACCAGAAATAAAAAGCTCCAAGAAAGTCCTATTCAAAATATAACCACCAGACCTCCAGACACTTTGCATCCACTTGTAAGAGACAGCAAGAATTTTACATGAATTTGAATTGTATCAAATGGCAATTCCGTCTCTTGGAAAATGCTTAGCCCCGTCATCCTCTGCCTCAAGAACAACTACAAAGATGGGACACACCCCAATCCTAGCACTGAGAAGGGGCTCGGGGCCAGTTTTAGCTAATCAAGAGTTTTAGGCCAGCCTGGGCTACAGGAGAGTCCCATCTCAAAGAAAGAAAAGGAAGAGAGGAGAAAGGAAAGTGGAGCTAGGGAGATGGCTCTGTTGGTAACACGCTTGCCTTGCGAGCCTGAGGCCCAGAGTCTGACCCTTGACTCCCATGTAAAATGCCAGGTGCATATTGACTGTGCTCACAGCATTGGGAGATGTTGACAGGAGGACCCCTGGGGCCCACTGGCCGGACACTGGCACACTCAATAAGCTCCAGGCAAGTGAAAGACCCTGTCTCAAAGAAGGTGAATACCATTCCAGAGGAGGAATAACAGACAGACCTCTGGGGTCCGTTAGTAAGTTCACACATGTGCAGTATATGCAGAAGAATGTGCTTGTACACACACACACACACACACACACACACACACACACACACACGTTCTAATGCAAAATCCGGTGTGAGAAAAAAGGTAAAGAAAGATATACTTAGCCAGGCTTGGTGGTGCACACTTTTGATCCCACCCATCGTCGGGGAGACAGAAATAGGCAAACCTCCGTGAATTCAAGGCCAGCCTGGTCTCTACAGCAAGTTCCAGGCAAATCAAGGCTACACAGTGAGACCCTGTCTTAAAAAAAAAAATAAGCAAGCGAGCAGTGAAGATGCACTTGAGAACGTGATGTGTGCACCTGTGTCCTGAGACTCCCAGGGAAGACAGGAAGAGCATCAGGACAGCCTTCTATGGCAAGAGCCTTTCTCAAGCATAAACCAAACAAACTCAGAAATGACAAGAAGAAAAAAGATAGAGTCTCTCTTCTTCAGTATTAATGAGAATGTTTAGTGGCTTGCATATTATAGTTGGCAGCAACTACTAGAATATATCATTCCCACTGACTCTGACTCTTGTAGAAATCCCTTGTATAGAAGCACACTACTATAGCCTGACTATAGCCCCCCACCCCGCCCAAGTTCTTGTACTGAGCCCTACTTCCAGTGTGATGGTATCTGCAGACCCGGCCTTTGGGAGGCAACTGTATTTAGATGGCATGGGTGATACGGTGGGGACACTGTGCTGGCATTAGTGTCCTTCTTCTGTGTCCACTACATGAGGACATATGTAGCCCCTGCAAAACAGGAAGAGAATCCTCATTTAAAATGCCAACAGGTCAGGACCTTGGTCTTGAACTATGAAGCTTCCAAATGTTTGGTCTGTACTATTCTGGCGTTACATAACATTTTATATTATGCATGTGACTGGCTTTTTGTGAACATTAACAAAAATTTAGGAGTATTTTATTATTTATGCATACAAGCATCTTACTTTCATGTATATATGTATTTCATGTATCTTCGAATACAAATATACACTGTGGCCCATGCATGCCTTATAATCCCATGAATTTCAGCCAGGTATGGTAGCTTATACCTATCATATTAATATTTGGGAGGCAGGAGAATCACTGCAAGGTAGGAGCCAGCCTGGTCTAGGGAGTGAGTTCTAGTGCAGCCAGGGCTACATAGCAAGATCCTATCTAAGAAAAAAAATTACAAAACCAAAACCAAGGGTCAGCTACAGCTACACAACTCAGGCCTACAAGTCGCCGTCAACAGGCAACGTCATGACAGCAATGGCCCCTTCACTGAACACAGAGTTTCCACCCCCCCCCCAAGCAATGTCACTCAGAGCATGCCAATGGGGCCATCACTTCCAGAGCTTCACACTTTACTTGTTGAGGTGTGTGTGTGGAAGGTAGGGTATGCAGATCACACCAAGGCAAACCAGTGGGTTTGAAATGGTTCCAGTTTAGGCCTGGCCCCAGCTCTTAAGGATTGGCAGACTCGGCTGCTTGCCCCTTAGGCCTGTTTACTCAATTAAATCCAATGTGGAGCAGGGCCTCCAAGCACACAATCTGGAGCTCAATGCTCAGCTTCAAGTTCTGGCTCCCCGACCGATTCGACTTTTGTTTTTGTTTTCAGTATGTGAGTGTTTGCCATATGTATGGATGTGCATCACACACATACAATGCAATACTCTCAGAGGCCAGAGGAAGGCGACGAATTCTCTGGAACTGGAATTGCAACGAGTCATGGGTTGCCACGTGGGCACTGGCAACTGAGCCTGGGTCCTCTGGAAAAGCAGCCAGTGCTCTCAACCGCTGGGCCATCTCTCCAGCCCTACCCTTACTGTATCACTGTGGCCAAGCAATGGAACACGTTCAACCTCAATGTGTTTGTCTGGATGGAAAGTGAAGAGCGATGTGTAGCTTTGAGAATGGGGGAAAAGCAGAGGAAAACTGATTCCTTCTGTTTTGTGGGCAGATACGGAAACTGATCAGCTTGTAGGCCGGGACTGTCCCAAGAAGAATTCTCTCAGAAGACTATCTTCCCATCTTATTCCTTCCTGGGGAAACGTGGGAGAAATAACAAGTGGACCGCGCTCCCTCGGGGTATCCATCTTGTCTGAGCATCACTCATGATGTGGGAGTCATGAAGAGGTTTGAGGGAGGCACCCTGGCCATATGTCAGATAAGAGAGGGCAAAGCATTCTGACCTCTTCCCACCCAAGCGTCAGAGCCTTTTCCCGTCAGGAAAGATCCATCACTATCCATGTCGCCTGTCATCTGACTCATTCCCTCTACCTTACCTAAAGATTCCTGGGCCTTATTGGCTCAGCTTCACTTGCCTTATCCTTATGACAGGAAAAACAGGTATGCTCTTGGAGATGGCCACAGAGCGGGCCCCCTCTTTCTGGTGTAAACACATTTTCCTTCCCCCAAAATAGCATAGGAGTAAGCCATGGGTTCCTACCATTCCACCTCGGTGCCTTCTTTTTTTTTTGGGGGGGGGGGCTTTTCGAGACAAGGTCTCTCTGTATAGCCCTGGCTGTCCTGGAATTCACTTCTTAGACCAGACTGGCCTTGAACTCAGAAATCCGCCTGCCTCTGCCTCCCGAGTGCTGGGATTAAAGGCGTGCACCAGGCCCCGCTCTCAGTGCCTTCTTTAAGTATTTTTACAATTCATGTCCCCAGAAAATGTCCAGCTCCTTCCTTCTGTGTGCAAAGAGAGGCCCAGTTAGCCAAGAATTGGCTGCCATGCTTGGAGGGAAAAAATCCAGCCTGGTTGCACTCAGCCTACCAAGTCCAGACTCTGCCAGCTGCTTAGCCCCAGGTGTAGTGCCTGCTTGGCTAATTCCACGGAAGCGGATGGAGCAATCAAGACTGCTGTAGGTTCCAGCAAGCATGATGGCAACAGGTTTTGGCTGACCTGGCTCCTGAGAAGATAAAGCCCTTAAGTAAAGATTAGCCACGCTCCAGCCGGCTCCATTCACAGGCAAAAGTCAAAGTCGATATTTGCCAAGTGGGAAAGAACAAAGGGAAACAAATTCATTCGCTAGCTCTCCAAAGAGCCTAGCAAACTAACCAGCTGCCCTAGAAGGGTAAGGAAGCTAGTCCATCCTAGCTTTGACGGAATCTCAGCATGCTGCTCTCCAAAACTCAACTGCTCCTCGGAAGGCTCCAAATAGGGTGTGAATGACTCTGTAATGAATGAAGACTGCAGCACTCTGTATGACATCACTGACACTACAGAGCAGTGAAGACTCGGGATGCCTCAGACTTTAAGGCCACACACCTGGCAGCCCCCTGAGAAGCACACTCATGATGAGAGCCCTTAGAGTCCATGTGAATTTAAATCTTCAGCCCAAGAGATGGCCCGGTGATTCAACAGATCATTTGCTACTCCTGCAGAGGACCTGGGCTCAGTTCTCAGCACCCACATGGCAGCTCACAGCCTCCAGTTTTGGAGGATCGGATGCCCTCTTTTGACATACATACAGACAGGTATACACACACACACACACACACACACAAATGTGGTGAACACATATGTACATGCAGGCAAAACACTCATACACATAAAATAAAAATAAATTAAAAATAAAAAAATCTGAAACTCCAAAAGTAATTCGTCATGCTCTACAATGGCACATGGGAGTCAAGGGAACCTTGGCTACCTAGAAACTAGACCGGACCGTGGCATACATCAGGAACACCATGCTAAGAAAGCATGGAACTCAACGGAGCTGCTTTCAGCTCAAGGGAGCTGCAGGGCACACATGGGCATGGGATGACAGGGACTCATGCCCGCTGGCTCTGTACCAGGAGGGGAAGACTATACACACTGTGTCTGAACACACTGTGTCTGCTAGGAACGCCTAGTGGGTCTTTGTTTCTTTTTCCTTGTCTTTGCTCTGTGTGTGTGTGTGTGTGTGTGTGTGTGTGTGTGTGTGTGTGTGTGTTAAACAGAGTCTCACATAACCTACTCAGATTCACTAGGCAGCTGAGGATAACCTCGAACTCCTAATTCTCCTGCCTCTGTGTCCCAAGTACTGGGATTGTAAATGCGCACGACCAAAGCAGGCTACTGTTCTTTTACGTGGTCTCTCTATGTAGCTCTGTCTGCCCTGGGACTCTCTACATAGACCAGACTGGCCTCATGTACCTGGAGATCCACCTGCCTCTGCCTCCCAACTGCTAAGATTACAAACTTTTTCTTTTCTTTTCTTAAAGGAAAGCCAGGCTACTTAATCCCAGCACCCAGGAGGCAAAGGCAGGCAGGTCTTTGAGTTTGAGGCCAGTCCAGTCTACAGAGTGAGTTCCAGGACAGCCAGGGATACCCAGAGAAAAACCTGTCTCAAAAAAAAAAAAAAAAGAAAGAAAGAAAGAAAAGGGGGGAGGGAGAGAGGAGGGGGAGGGGGAGAGGGAACCCTAAGAAACAAATAAAAAAATAAAACAAAAGGCCAGGCTAGCCAGGTGTGGTAGCAAACACTTTGAATCCCGGGGATCAGATCTGGGAGGAGATTAGATCTCTACGAATTCAAGGCCATCCAAGGCTACACAGAGAAACCCTGCCTTGAAAAAACAGACTACTTCCCTGTAGGGAAAGAGTTAAAGGTTTCCTTTTCTTGTATCTTGTTCTAAATGACAAGGACATCTACAGTACACCTTTCCCTGAGCATTCAGTAAAGACTCACAGGCAGGCCTAATAGGCTGTAGCCCCCAAGTAGCAGACGTAAAGGTCAGCGCAGAATACTAAGGCCTCCGATTAAAAGTGAACATTCGTTTTTTTTTTTTCCCCTCTGGTGAATAAGAATGGTCAAATCTTTCCGGGATCTGGTAACCCACAGGGTTCCCACTCCATCCTCAATCCTTTGAAGGAAAACTCTACATCAGTGGTTCTCAACCTTCCTACCGTTGGAACCCTTTAACATAGTTACTTCCTCATGTTGTGGTAACACCTAACGTCTATGAAGCCTTCTATAGAAGATGGGTGGGGGTCATCCTAGAGAGAAGTTTCAGAACAAGAAAGAGTGACCCATCCTGGAAATACCAAAGTCATCCAGATGGGAAAGGAGAGCAACCTGGGTACCAGCTGGGTACTTCGGCTTGATGCCTTAGTGTCCGGCAGGGTAGGAGCTTGCAGAATGGTCAGTTCAATAGTCTATTTATTTGCTCCATGCTCTAGCCTTCTAAGCAGTAAAGGCGGTACCTTCCGTGTGCAGATCTGCTCTGGGACTGACTCTGAGTTCTTAGCTGACTGCTCTCTCCTCCCAGATAGGAGGATGTCCAAAAGCAAGAAGAGGGAAGCTTGGGCAAAGCAGGGTCTGGCTGCAAAGTTATCTGTGCTTGTGTATTATTGGCATTTGTTGGATAAGAAAAGGTAAGTATGGGGTGCTGTTCAGAGCAGCAGTTCCCAATCTGTGGGTCACAACTCTTTCAGAGTCACAGATCAGACATCGGAGTATCGGATTTTTACATTACCGTTTATTATAGTAGCAAAGTTACAGCTAGGAAGTAGCAATAAAAATAATTTTATGGTTGGGGGTCACCACAACATGAAAAACTGAGCTAAAGGGTCGAAGCATTGGGAGGATAGAGAACCACGGGCCTACATCATTGTCTTTGATCTTCGTGCTGCATGACACAAGATGGAATTGCTCAATAGTTAGTGTTCAATTAAACCTGCTGAATGAATCAGATGTTCATACAAAATTTAAAAGAGAAGAAGAGATATATGCATCGACAATGTACCAGCCACCTCTACATACAGTGCCGATGGGCATGCAAAAACGCTGGCAAACCAGGAATAGGTCTCTAGTTTAGTCATAGCAGTATAACAATGTCAATCTTTGGGTCTAATAACGGACCATGGTCATGCAAGCTGTTAGCATCGCAGGGAGCTGGAAGCAGGGAGCCTGGGAAACCGTGTTGTATCTTTAGAGCTTCTGGATCAAATCAACTCCACAGATCTGCTCCACAGATACAACCAGGAGCGTCTAACATGTAAGGGTTCGCTTAGAAGGTTACGTTTAATGTTCTCTCTTTTAAAGCTATTATTTACTTACAATTTTTAAATACAAAAAAATTAAAAGTGAATTTTAATAGACCTTGACTCCACTGCCTAGGAACACTGGGCTCATGCCAACGTCTGATAAAAAGAAGTGACACATCCTTAGAATAAGGAGCAGAGACAAGAAGGCATGAAAAAGACGATTTTCCTTCCTTCCTGCCTTGACTCCTTGGTCCCTCTCAGAGCCCTCTTTTTAAAGACAGGGTCTGTTATACCTTAGACTGGCTTTGAACTCCCTACAAGTTAGTTCTGTTGCTGCTGCAACTTGCAGAAGCAGGAGTTTATTATGGCTTAGGGCTCCAGGGGGGGAGAGTTCATAAGGATGGGGAGAGGCTTTACAACAGGTATCCAGAGCCGAAGGCTGAGCGATCACATCTTCGATGGCAAACGCAAAGCAGAAGGGTAAACCGGAAGTGGGCGGGCTACAAACTCTCATTCAAACTCTCATTCAAACCACCACAGTAGCCAGAGATGACCTTGTACTCCAATCCCCTTGACTCTACCTCTCAAGAGCTGAGATAACAGGGTTATATTACCAGTCCTGGTTTTATGTGGTACTAGGGATTAAACCTGGGACATTGTGTGTGCTAGGCAAGCACTCTACTGCCTAAGCCATGTTCTCGGCCCCACATTTTCTATTGTGAACCTTGCCAATAATAATAGTCATTAAAAGCTATGAGGAGGCTGAAGACCTTGCTCAGCAGTTAAGAAGATTTGCTGCCCTTCTGGGAACCTGAGCTCAGGAATCAGCACCCACAGTGAGCATGGCACAGTCTCCTGCAACCACAGCTCCAGGAAAGAGATGCCCTGCTCTGGTCCTCTTGGGCACACACAGAAAGACAGACACACAGATACACACACACACATATAGTCACATACACACAGACACAGAGAGAGACATGCACACACAAACACATAGACACATATATGTGCACATACACAGAAACATACACACACAAACATACACATATACAAAACACATACTCGAGTGCATGCACGCAAACACACACACAAACACACACAGACACACACACATACATGCACACAGATACAAACTCAGTGTGTGAGCTTTGAGACTTTGCGGCCCCACCCACTTCCTGTTCACCCTTCCTGCTTTGGGATTTGCATTTGAAGATATGATCTCAGGCTGGAGAGAGGTCTCAGTGGTTAAGAGCACTGACTGCTCTTCCAGAGGTCCTGAGTTCAATTTCCAGCAACCACATGGTGGCTCGAAACCATCAATAATGAAATCTGATGCCCTCTTCTGGTGTGTCTGAAGACAGCTACAGTGTACTCATATATATATATATAATAAATAAATCTTTAAATAAAAAGAAAAGATATGGTCTTTCAGAACAGTATACACAGATCCATGTACACACTCAGACCGACACACACACACACACACAACACAATAATAATAATAATAATAATAATAATAAATCTTTAAATCCAAATCATATATGTGTGGATATTCTATTTTTTTTTAAAGATAACTACAGATCCCCCTGTTTCATCTTCTTTCCCAGCTGTCGTGAAAAAATACTATGGCAAAGGCAACTTCAGCAAGAAAGGGTTCATTTAGTTCACAGTTTTGTGTCAACCACTGCCAAAGAGTCACAGAGGCTTGAGCTCAAAAGAGCTGGTCACGTCACAGTCAAGAGGCAGAGAGCAGTGACTGCGGCTTCTCATCTCTTTGCCTTCAGCCCAGGACCTCACCCCCACCCCCCACCCACAATTAAGATGGCTCTTAACACATCAATTAATGTAATCTCAACAACCTCCTACAGCAAGCACAGTGACTCTTCTCCCAGGTCATTCCAGATTCTGCCCAAGTGACAATTAACATGAGCCATCATACCCACTTTTGCAAATCTGCTTTTTTACCTACTAAGGAATATCTTTAATACCCACATCCTGCTAAGACTCAGAGGGTTGCCCAACTTCACTATGCTTTAACCTCTTTATCTGTAAAACCGGGACAGGTAATTTGACACATACGACGGCGGACATATGAAATGCCCCAAAGACCGTGTTCTAATGGCATAGTCAGTTCCCAGACTGTGGTACCAGTGGTGGTTGACAGAACCTTTAAGAGCTTGACCAAGTAGAAGGAAATGAGGTCATCTGGTGATAGGGCCCTTGAAAGAGGATTTTGGGAATCTACCTTCCTCTCATTTTTAAAAATTTTCTCTCCAAGCATTCCTGGTGATATACCATCTCGCCACTGACCAGAAGCAACGAGGTGAATCAACCATGGATTAAAGGCTCTAAAACCGTGAGCCAAAATAAAAAAAAAAAATCCTGTCTGCTTTCTAAATGGATTCTCTTAGGCACCTGTTGACATGGTTATGTAAACTGGGGTTACCATACCTAAGGCTCACAGGTCAGGCAAATGCTTCTCTGAGGAGCTGAAACGCAGCTCCTCTTAGACATTTCTTATAGTAATGGAATAGTGACAAATACAACATGTAAGGTTTTTACAAGGCAGACAGCACTCAGCACATAGTATTCTGCTCATTTCTCGCTGTTATAGCTGTGGGTCCTTTCCATCTTGTCCTATTAGATGCTACCCAGTGGACCAGGACAAAGCCCTGTGCTCGGAGCTGTCCCTGCAGATAGAGACTGAGGGCACATCCATTTACCATCACCATAACAAACAACACGAAGAAAAGCATCCACAGGACATATTTCTAAGGGTGAATGAGCTTGCTGGGTCTGTACAACATAAATTTTCGTAGATGTACATGCCCAAGACACTCTGCTAGTATACTCCGAGGCGAATACTGAGTAGGGGTGCCCATTCCATAGCTAATCCTCAGAACTAGATAGTCCCACAAACCTCAAACCAGCCAAACAAGTAAAAAAGTATACTTTTAAAAAAATTTTTTAAAAAGATTTATTTATTTATTATATTTAAGTACACTGTAGCTGTCTTCAGACACTCCAGAAGAGGGCATCAGATCATGTTACAGATGGTTGTGAGCCACCATGTGGTTGCTGGGATTTGAACTCCGGACCTTTGGAAGAGCAGTAGGGTGCTCTTACCTACTGAGCCATCTCACCAGTCCCCCCAATTTTTTTTTTAATTTTAATTTTTAGGTAAGAAAAATTGAGGTCTGGAACCCACTAAACTGTACCAGCAGTACAGATTGGGCCAAGGCCAGATCACTGGTCTTGGAACACCTTAAGACATTCACACTCTAGGTACCAGGAAAGAGCAAAGATTCCCCGGCTAGCCTACCTTCTTCTGGTCTCAGTGCATTCCCTGCTGGGTAAGCCTGGAGCGCATCTCTGCCTGGGTTCAGGCAAGGTCTCCCGGGATCCCAAGAAACAAGAAGTTCTCGGTCCAGACATTGAGACTGAAAAGTTGCTGCTTGTAGCTAGCAGATAAAGAAAGCCTTCTCCCCCAAATTGCCTGAGGTTCAAGGTTATTTTCCATTGGTTTCTGTTATCTGGTCTCCATTTGGACTCCCAGCCAAGTGGCTCTTGGGAATGAGGACAAGGGCAAGGGCTTCCATTCCTCTTCTGACCCCTCTGGGGGAATCTAAGATTTTTTTTTTTTTAAAGTGGAAACGAAGGCTCCTTTCAGAAAAGATCTGTCTGCTTCAAGTAAGGTACTTGCAGGGTGATCCCTGTGCGTGAAAGGTGCGGGAGTTCATAGAGAAGCACTGAAAAGGGGAGAGGGAGCAGGGTCCGTCTCAAGGACTACAAGGTCAAAGTCCTCTACTCGGGCACTTGGATAAATCCACCTACCATCTCACTCACTGTCTCCTCCTAAAGGGCAGAAATGACATCTGCCCTGGACTGTTCCTGTACCGACACAGAGCAACTGAGTAAGGCCGTGTGCTTTAATAAACAATGGAGGTTTATTCTAGTTGGTGGTTGTGGAGGCTGAGAAATCTAAAAGCACCATGATGGGGCGTTTATGATAATGACGGTAGAGATGAACTGCACACTGGATCCAGAAACATGAGCACCTGAGTTTGCATCCTCAGAACCCACTGAAAAGCCAGGCATGGTAGAGCGCATTCATAAGCCCTGGCTCCATGGCAAGATGGGAAGAAGAGATAGATAAATAAATAAACAAACAAATAAATAAATAATCCTTGGAAGTTTCAGGCCAGCTAGCCTGGTGTACACAACAGCAAACAAGAAAGAGACCCTGCATCAAAGTAGCTAAAGAGCAAGGACCAACACACACACACACACACACACACACACACACACACACACACTGAGGCTCCCTTGATAACTAAGCTAGTCTCCTGACTCTTTAGAGCAAAACATTCATTCCTCTTAAACTCTCTGTCTCCTGTGGGCCCAACCCCCTGATTGGCACAATTCAATTCCAACGCAGGCTTTGGACAGGACAAATGGCCATCAAACCACAGTAGCATTGTTCTGAGCAAGGCTGGCATGCACATGATGGTGCCCTGCATGCACTGTGAAGTGCAAGCCACATGGATAGTATGGTGAATGCCATCGAGCTGGTGGCCCCTGGCTTTCGCCTTCTCAAAGCACAGGCAAGGCCTACCTCCGCTTTGAGGTACTTCTGAGGTCATCCACCTCCTACAGGAGCATATCAGAACCAAATCGATCATCACGACACAGACGAGTCGTATTGTCAATTGTGCAAAAGGTATTTCACAAGCATCTGCTTACATATCAACTCCGCCAGGTGTTCTGCAAGGCCGCATCCACTTGGCAGGGGCAGGAAGTATTGTCCTACTTAGCAGGTTTCACAAACAAACAGGGCCACACTAGAATGCCACACAAAGTCAGGTCTTGAGAGTGGCACCATTGTAGAGTTCTAACCCATTCTCCACCATGTTGTGAAAAGAACACTTTGAATTCTGCTAGGCCTTTGTCATGGAAACCACTGCAGTGGTTTTCCCAACACCTGTACCAGGTTCCTGTCCTCCCACCTGTACTTTGAGACTATAGGCAGACAATTTTAGCTCTCTGGGTTTAATATTCAAAACCCAGAAATGTTTTCTGTCCTACAAAAGAGGACCAGAAAACACTTAACAATTTGGCTGCCCTAGCAAAGCCAAGGCAGAGAGCTTGGTGCACAAATTCAAAGGCAACATCTTGTCTGGCGGGCCTCTGTTTCTTGTTTCTTTCTTTTCTGTCTTTTTCTTCCCTTCCTTTTCTCCCTCCCTCCTCCCTTCCCTCCCTCCTCCTCCTTCTGTTGTTGTTGCTATGTGTTTTTGTTTGTTTGTTTCAAGACAAAGTTGCTCTGTGCAGTCCTGACTATCCTGGAACTCACTTTGTAGACCAGGCTGGCCTCGAACTCAGAAATCCACCTGCCTCTGCCTCCCGAGTGCTGGGATTAAAGGCATGCGCCACCACGCCCGGCTTCTCGCCTCAATTCTAACCAGGGTTTTTTTTTTTTTTTTTTTTTTTTGCCTGTATAAGAAGGTCTTCCTTTACCATAGTCAGCCATCTGCAATATAGCCAGGGGCTGGGTATGAACAGTTAAGGTCTCACAACTAAGCAGTTATCTATACTATATCTATCTGGTTCTGGGCTCTCTGAGTAGCATGTAGTTGCTTTCTAGGTAGTTCTGTGCACAGCACCAAAGGCATAAACACAGGGCTATTTAGAAATGCCTCAGCTCTCATTTGTAAGCATCCAGTTGGATTACATTTCCTCTCCTACCTGAAGTTAAGTCAACCCATGTGACTAGCTTTGATTAATAAAACGAGCGGAGAAGTGACCTGTCACTGGATGACTTTCTTAAAAAAGTATTTCTGTATTATTTTTAAATGTAGGAGTTCTCTGTCTATATGCATACCTACATGCATGGGAAGACATCAGGTCTCTTTATAGGTGTGGTTGTGAGCCCCCATGTGGTTGCTGGGAAATGAACTCAGGACCTCTGGAAGGGCATCCAGTGCTCTTAACCACTGAGCCATCTCTCCAGTCCCAGACGACCAACTTTAAGGATCACAGGTGATAGGAATGTCCCACATGCTTTGGCTTTCTGTGGCTATGATAATACATGACCAAAAGCAATTTGAGGAGTAGAGGGTTTATTATATCATATACTTCCAGGTCACAGGAATAGTCAAGCAGGAACTCAGGGTAATAACTTGGAGGCAGGAAGTATGGAAGAACCCTGCTTGCTGACTTGTTTCCTCTGTTCACGTTCATCGAGCTTTCTTATATAACCCAGGACAGCCTCCCCAGTGTTGGCATCGCCCACAGTGGGCTGGGACCTCTTACATCAATCAACAGTTAGGAGATTACCCACACACACACATACATAACTGGCCGCAGGCCACTCATATGGTCAAATTCTGAAGATTCCCTCTTCCTACATGACTTTTGCTTGTTATCAAGGTGACAACAAAAAATAACCAGGGTGTCTTGATCTAGAAACGAGACCAAGAATAACATGGAACATGGTCCTTGATGGACCATTCGCAGCAAATAAATAGAGTGTGCAAGACAGAAAACTTTCTTAATTTATACTACTGAATTTGGGGCATTGCCTGCCACCTCAAGACCTAGCCACAGTTGAGCCCCATACACGTGTACCATGTGGCTGTCAGGAAGTGCTGGTCCTTCAAATGAGAACTTCTTTTGTGACATGCTCAACAGCATGGATGGAGACTATGTACCCCTAGGGTTCCAGTGCCAAGAACTCAACTGTTCATTAAAGGTGTGAGTATAATTGTAATTAGGAATAGTTAAATTTGTTTCAAAAGGCAGATCAGGAAACGGAGCCCTAGAAACTCCTAATACTTACTCTATGAGGCTTATACGACTGAGCTGAGTGAGGACATGGCCGAATGAGAGACCAGCCATCAAAACCTACTCAGGATGTGAAGTCCACTCATGAGAGACAAGGGCATCCGTCTCACAAACCCCAATTCTGAGGCTGAAAGTTGTCTCCATGGGGCCTTTACTTCCCTCCCTCCCTCCCTCCCTCCCTCCCTCTCCTTCCCTCCCTTCTCCTCTCTCCCTCTCCCTCTCTCCCTCTCTCCATCTCTCCCTCCTCTCACTCCCTTACTTTCCTATTCCTCCCTTGCTTTACTATGTAGCCCAGGTTGGCCTTAAATTCAGGCTCCTCCTGCCTCCCCCCTCCCGACTGCTTGGGGTACAGTGTAGACTGTCACCTCTGATCCTCCGTGACACTCTTGACCAACAGATCATCCATTCTCCCAGACGTCAGACTGTGCTGACCAAACGGCTTTCTCCCATTTGCTTGGTTTTCCCCATTCAACCTACAGTTTGAAAATGCAGTCTCTGGGGCTGGTGAGATGGCTCAGTGGGTAAGAGCACCCGACTGCTCTTCCGAAGGTCTGGAGTTCAAATCCCAGCAATCACATGGTGGCTCATAACCATCCTTAACAAGATCTGACACCCTCTTCTGGAGTGTCTGAAGATAGCTACAATGTACTTACATATAATAAATAAATAAATCTTAAAAAAAAAAAAAAAAAGAAAAAAAAGAAAATGCAGTCTCTGACCCCCACAGTGGACTGACACCCCCAAAGTCAGGCTGCACCACCCTCCAAGCCTGTCCTGTGATCTCATTCCTCAAAAGGTGTATTTCAAGTTACTTAATATATAAATATAAGTTTAAGACAAAGCATGTAGGAGTCACCTAGACTAAAAAAGACAATAAACTATGGTTTCTACAGCATGGTAATAAAAAAAATATCTGTGCCTTATACAGTTCTGATGCACCTGGGAGGAGCAGCTAAGGAGTGAATGATAAAATCTTCACCATGTCTCCAGACTAGGCCTCATGGACGCACAGGCTACAGACTGACCTACTGGTTCCTTCAGCCTGCGTCAGGTATGTTGTTTTAGCCATTTCCACTTGTAAACCAATACAAGCTAGCCATTTTAGTCAGCCAACTATCTATACTGTGATCTGTTCTCTGGGGGAGTTAAAATGACCAGGTGAGAGTCATCATTGCTAAACCACTACAACACTCAGAAACCAATACACGGGAGGGAGGGATGTGCAGGCAATTGGATGTTGAGGCCAATAACCTTCCTACCCACATCCCGACTCTAAACCTTACCATTCACACCTGCATCCCACCTTCTGAAGATGCTCCAGGCCGGCCCCTACACATCTTGACATATGTCAAGATTACACTGGGCATAATAGCCAGTTAAATTATTAATGCAAGAACTGTACAAATAAAAGCGTCATGCTCTTTTATATAGTAATAATTATTATTGTAGGCAACGCAAATTGAATAATAAGAACCGTCAGGGAAGTTCAGTGATAAGCTAACAATTTTCAGCAATCAAACCAAATATCTCTGCTCAAGCTGTTTAATAAAATAAATAGCAGTTTGTTGGCATTTTTGCTCAGTTAAACACATAGTCTACATCCCAGGTAGAACTAAGAAAGACATGGAGATAGGATGATATAGAAAAAAAAAAACAACATAGTTATGATGGTAATAATTTAGCTATATCCAAATCCTGAGCAATCTGGACATGGAATTAATAAATAACATACATTAAAAAATAACATTTATTTATAGATGCATGCATGTTTACATAGGCATATACAGTTCCACATGTATATACAGTATATGAATTTTCATACATAACAGTCAGTTATTAATATGAAGAGTAGTAATATTTCTATTCATTTGTATTGGGAATAATGTTATATAATGTGATAATGCTAAGCCTGAGATTGAGGACAGAATGCTTCCCTATCATGCCTGAAGACCCAGGTTTGACCCCCAGCACATAAAACATGTGTGGTAATGTGAAGAGTCCAGAGGATCAGAGAGTCACCCTCATTCCACAGGGAGTACAGAGCCAGCATGGGCTACAAGAGAGCAAGCTTCAAAAAGAAATGAAGTCTTCAGGGCTTGGAAGTCACTGTGAAGCACTGTGTTCCCCATGACATGGCCACTCCCCATTCTACATGAGGGGGCCGCAGGTCGTTTCCCATTTACCTGAAATGGGCTCCGATGGGGCCCTCCAGGACCACCTGGTCCTCCAACCGAACTCAGTCCTGTCCAGTTCCACCCCAGTTTATCATAGACTGGGAAGAGACAGTGTGTCCCATTCATCAGGGTCAATGAACCACTGGGGAGTAATTCAGACCTTCAGTGGCTATTTGGACCAGTTCCCAGCCTCTCTGTTCACCTGGAAAATTACGTGTCACCAGGAGATAGTGACACTGCGGAACAGGGAGTGTGTGTGAGAGAGAGAGGTTTACAGTCAAAAGCTCTAAATTCCCTAAGCTTTTCTAGCACGAATAGAGCCGAGCTGATAAACGGGTTTACCCTTGTTGCTGTCAGAGTGCTGATCTCCCAAGCAAACACATTTTGTACTAGGGTCTGACTGTTGAAAGTCCAACTGTTGAGAGGCCACTGGACTCAGGATCTGGGGAGACAGCCCTTCACCAAGGCCTTCCTCCTCATTATGGTCTGCGTATCATATTAAGCAGGCCAGTTGAAGGTCACTCTCTTATGACAGCGGTCTACTTTTTTTTTTTTAATATGATTTATTTATATTTTATGAATTGGTGTTTTGCCTGCATGTATCGGTGTGAGGGAGCCATGTGGGTGCTGGCAATTCAACCAGGCCCTCTGGAAGAGCAGCCAGTGCTCTTAACCGCTGAACCATCTTTACAGAAGAGATGCAAGGATTCTACTTTAAAATAGCTCAGCCGGGCCTGGTGGCGCACGCCTTTAATCCCAGCACTCGGGAGGCAGAGGCAGGCGGATTTCTGAGTTCGAGGCCAGCCTGGTCTACCAAGTGAGTTCCAGGACAGCCAGAGCTATACAGAGAAACCCTGTCTCGAAAAAACCAAAAAAAAAAAAAAAAAATAGCTCTTCACGGGCCTAGGAAGACATCCCTGCTCTGACTTCCAGTTCTATCCCATTAATCTCAAAATACACACACACACACACACACACACACACACTCGTATATATATTGAGATTGGATCTCATGTAGCCCAGGCCAGTATATATCTTCCTATGAAGTTGTGGAGGACCTTGAACTCCTGACCTTCCTGTTTCTACCTCCCAAGTGCTGGGATTACAGGCAAGCATCACCACACTTAGTTTATGTGGTGCTAGTGACTGAACGCAGGGTACCCTGCATACTAGGCAAGCACTCTAGCCCTGGCTCCAGACGCTCTTACTATGCCGATGCTATCATTAGTGGAGCGCCAAGCATTGAACATAGTCCCGAGACTGGGCCCAACAGGCTCAATCCCAGATTAACATTCCATTATCCATGGAGGGCCTTCAAATGCATTTACAAGAGATAGAGTGTATTAATCACGGTGACACATGAGGACACACAAGGGTGACAGGTACAGCGCAGGCCAGCGGGCATCACACTGCTCATGGCAATCCGGGGAATAGCCTCTCTCTGTCGCTGCAGGGGGTGGGATGGCCAGATGTCACCCTCAAGATAAACATGTGAATGCATAGTCTTAACACAGAGTGCTATGAGCAGATGCCCAGTCGCCTTTTCCACTATCCTGAAGCCAGGAAGAAAGTCTCAATTGCTGCTTTGTCTCTAATACCTGCTAATCTTCCTTCTAATAAGAATAACCCCTGGGCTTTGGGCCTCCGGGAAACGGCAATCTGAGCCCGAAAGGAGGCCAGAAGAGGAGACAAGCAGCGTCAAGAGGTAGGAGCAAGAGGAGAGCCAAGCGTCAGCAGATACAGGTTTCACACAGCAGTGAGACTGCAAACTCGGTGGCTCATTGTTTAACCTCAGCCACGTAGTCATTAGGGGGCATTTCTGTATACACCTACAACGTTACAACACTAACCTGTAGGGTACAGCCTGCCGCACACCTAGCCTGAGTAACTGTAGAGTTCATCGTTCCTATACTACAGGCCAAAACAGGACATTGCCAGACTGAACACTGTGAGCCATAGGTGTTTTTCTGTATAAGTGACTGGGGATGGGATTAAAAATGTGGTCACTGTAAAAGGTGAATTTAAGGTATGCCCTGGCACTGCCTAACCCTGTGGCATCGTAGGACTTCACTGTAGCCTTGGTTCTGAACACACAACACAGGGGGGTTTTTATCTCACACGCTGTCACATCATACATACATGCTGTCACAGAACACAGCGACAATAAACACGGTCTCAGCCCAGTTGAGAGTACTATATGCTATAACTGCAGAAACAGAATGGCTTAGCTAGGAATCAAAGACCTTTCATATTTCCCTACCATCATTGCCTTACATGCTAAGCATCACATCAGTACACCCCTGGCTGAGGGTAAGCATCACATCAGCACACCCCTGGCTGAGGTTAAGCATCACATCAGTACACCCCTGGCTGAGGTAGGTGTTGGAACATTTGACTTTCTAAATTGATACTTGAGTATCTGACTTGAGTTTCAAGAAAAAAAAAATTGAGTTTCACCTTGGGATTAGAGGAGACTTTTCAGTAATTCTAAGATTTGATTTCTTATATAAAATAAATAAGTACATCCATCTAATTAGTATGCAAACTGCTTTCGCCCTCAATGGATGATAAAATCCCATTATAGCCAGGGAGTTATTTTTAAATAAATTTTCTGATTTATGAATAGTAACTATTTGATTTTTTTTTTGTTTACCAATTTAATTTACTTATATACCCAGGGTCTTATAATATCTCTCAGGCAAAAAAGGAGACACAAGTGGAAAAACTTTAGCCTGTCCTGCGAAAGACAGATACAACAGCCTTATGCATGTGAGGTGGGTGAGCGTGGAAAGAGTGCAATGAAAATCGGGCAGTAACAAGAACTTGCTGACAGGAGCCTGATAGAGCTGTCTCCTGAGAGGCTCTGCCAGTGCCTGACAAACACAGAGGTGGATGCTCACAGTCAGCCATGGGACAGAGCACAGGGTCCCCAATGGAAGAGCTAGAGAAAGGACCCAAGGAGTTGAAGGGGTTTGTAGCCCCATAGGAGGAACAACAACAGGAACCAATCAGTACCCCCAGAGCTCCCTGGGACTAAACCACCAAC
>NC_034596.1:93947047-93966663 GCF_900095145.1 Mus pahari
AGGAAAGGAAAGGAAAGGAAAGGAAGAAAGAAAGAAAGAAAGAAAGAAAGAAAGAAAGAAAGAAAGAAAGAAAGAAAGAAAGAAAGAAAGAAAGGAAAGGCGGGCAGCAGAAAAGCTTGGCTTTATTGTAGCCTTATGGGACAGGCAATCCACCATGGCCAAGAGGCCGTCATGTAGCATGTGCATACATTCAAGGGGACCGCATACACTGCCACCTTTCTGTTATGCCAAGTAAGGACACTGATTTCATTCATCTCACCTTAAGGTAGGAAGGAGCTTGGACTTGGACACCTCTATACATATATTTTTAAAGATTTATTGGTGTGTGAGTGTGTGTTTCACCTGCATGAATACCATGTGCATGCAGTGCCAAGGGCACAGAAGTTGGCATCAGATCCTCTGGTCCTGGAGTTATAGACGGTTGTGAGCTGTCATGTAGGCTCTGGGAATCAGACCTGGGTCTTCTGCAAGAACAGCTGGTGCTCTTAACCTCCGGGCTAGCTCTCCAGCACTCTGCGCGTGTACGTTAATGCCTAGTTTCTGTCAGAATGTTAGCTCAAGCAGGACACTTAACATTCCCTCTGCTTTCCATCTAGGAGCTCCTAGTGTCCAGGACAAGATGAGATGTCTGATCTTGGAAGTCTCTTTTCTTGGTTTTTTTATTTTGGCAGGGGAGGGAGGGTCTAACCTGAGTTCTTCTATATGTTCTTCTGCTGCACTACCACTCTGCTACATACACCCCAGACTCATAGATTTATTACTAGTTATTTCTTACTTCTCCTTCCACTTACAAATCCTTGCTGGCTGTGGTGGCACGTGCCATTAATCCCAGTCCCCTGGAGGCAGAGGCAGGTGGATCTCATAGTTTAAAGTCAGCCAGGTGTATACATCAAGTTCCAGGGCTAGCGACACCCGATCTCAAAATAGTAAAAAGGAATCTCACACTTCAAATTTCCTCATCTTCTTTCAGAGAACCTTTTGTGAAATGCCTTTTCTTGGGTGGCATAAAGCCATTAGAAACAACAACAACAAAAAAAAAGGGGGCTGGGCATGGTAGCATATGCCTTTAAAAACCAGAACTAGGGAGGTAGAGGATGGCTGATCTCTGTGAGTTCAAGGCCAGCCTGATATACAAAGGAGTTCTAGGACAGCCATAGCTGTTATACAGAGAAAGACTGTATCAAAAAACAAACAAAACAAAACAAACAAACAAACACCAAACCAGAAATCCCCACATTTTATAAAGGACTCATTTTCATTCCAACCCTTGATAAGAGCAGAGTGTATAAACTTCCCCTGGAAATTAGTTTTAACTAAACAGTGTCTGACTATACTGGCTGAGAATCTATCAGCAGAGCAAGACCAGCCTTCTTTGCAGGCAGGAGTAGCAGAAACAAAAGCCAGACTTCCCTTCCACGGGTCTTAACTCACTCCCTAGCTAGCCAGGACCACCAAAGGGAAGCAACTCACAGGCTCTGGGTCAGACTCAGGACTCGAAACAACAAAGAAGGATGTAGGTCAGCTTAATTTCCAAGTTCATATTAGACGATGGCCATGTATATTAATGTGGCCTGCCCTGGGCCCACACTTGGGTGTAAACAGCCATCTAGTCAAATTTTTCGAGACAATTTTAAATAAAACAATGGAAAGAAAAAGAAATCCTGAGACAGACATAAAAAACATCAAACCTCCTTATTGCTTGAGAACAGGCTAGCTGGTTTCTCCATCTTTGTGAACAGCTTACAAAGGGCATTAATGACTAAGAGTTGTCTGTTAAATGAATAAGTGAAAGAATTCTCATATTTGATTTGCTATCTTTGATACATAGAAACAACTGACTTTAACATCTTTTAGATCAAGCCACATTTAAATTAAATATATATTTAATCTCACAATTTTCAGTCTGGCCCATACAGGTTACATCAACTAGAAGAATTTTAAGAGCTACCATAAACTAAGTATTTAGTATCTTCTGAGCAGCCTGCTAAGTACTTAATGAGTTATTTAATTTTCCTATCATCTCCATAAAGTAAACACGTTTCAGAAATTATGTCCAAGGTCATCTGGCCAGGAAGCAGAAAGGACAAGACTCAGGGTGTATTAGTTACTCGCCTGATGCTGTGATAAAATCTTTGATGAAGGCAACTCCAGGAAGGAAGGGCTTTTCTGCTCACACTGTGAGCGAACAGCCTGAGGAGGAAGGGAGCCCATGCAGGTAGGGGCATGGTTAGGAAACAGTGGATGCTTCTGCTCAGCTTCTTTCCCCCTATTTAATTAGTCCGGGTCCTCTGCTCATAAAAAGGCATCCTCTATATTTAGAGTGGGTCTTCCCACACCAATGAACCTAATGTAGAACCTTCCTGGAAGACATGCCCAGAGGTTTGTTTCTATGGTGATTCTAAATCCCACCCCCTACCCCCCCCCCAAGTTGACAATCTAGATTAGTCATCACAGGGAGTAACAACAAAAGGTTATGTCTGGATCCGCTGCAGACTGGGTTCCAAGGACCACTCCCTAAAACCAACCATAGCACAACTGTTTCAGGCTTATATTTGATGATAAAACCCAGCCTTCCTCCCACCCTGCTTCCTGCTCCCGCACTGTCCTGGAAGCCAGGGATGTTTTCATTCAGTCTGGCAATCACATTTGGCCTCTACATCTCGACAGCCATCAGTCCGAAGCTCTAGAACCGCCCAGAAACACTGTCACTCAGTTCTACCTGCCCTCTCCCAGCATGAGATCTTTGACTGGAACAAAATAAGCTGTCCACAACGTCCAACCTGGTCCCTTAGCCGAAGCCAGCGCTGGAGCTGACAACACAACAAGTGGAATCTGCCCGTGGCTCACTCTGCTGCTCTTTTTTTTTTTTTTTTTTTTCCAAGACAGGGTTTCTCTGTGTAGCCCTGGCTGTCCTGGAACTCACTTTGTAGACCAGGCTGGCCTCGAACTCAGAAATCCACCTGCCTCTGCCTCCCGAGTGCTGGGATTAAAGGCGTACGCCACCATGCCCGGCCCCTCAAATTTCTTGATATGTAGCTTATAAATTCCCACCCCCTCCAAATGATGGGGACCAGCAAGCAAATGAGAGAGTAAAAATACTTTCTGAACAAATCAAATCACTTCTAGAGGAAAGATGTTAGAGTCATTCTTTGAAACCGTGCAGGCTGTGGTAACTGCAGCCAGTATTCCAGGCCCAAGCATCCAGCCCCTCTGGTGTGTGCATGGCTTTTATGAATCAAACGTTCCCAGGGAACACCTGGAGGCCTTATTGAAGGTGCAAACAGGGCAGGCTGCAGGCACGTGGCCTGGAGGTCTCAGAATCAGATCTTGGTTGACTTCTGTAGCTTGGTTTTTGTTTTATAATATTTGGGTTTCATTTATGACTGAAGCATGACTTTCTCTGGCCTAATTGTAATTACATTTGCCTTGTGTACCACATGTTGTAAGCAAGCCACCAGGGCACCAACCAGGGCAAGGATCTGTGGCTGTTCTAAGAGTTTTAGTGTCTGAGTACTTCACCAGCTCTGGCCTCTCTTGTCCTTAAAAAAAAAAAAAAAAAGACTCGAATAACTAGTAAATCACAGAGAATCACACAGATAGGACTCTTACAACCTAACCAGCCAGCTCTGCTTCCTCATGCAGCAGCCTCCATTTTGAACCTGAGTTTCCTTTGGCTTTCTGACTCTCTCATTTTCTCCAATGTATTCATTCGGGGGGGTGGGAGGAATGGACCCATAAATGTCATTTCATATTCTAAGCAATTTGCTATAGGCAACTACACGATTACTTTGTACAAATAAATTTACATAAATCATTATTAGAATGCTCTATCTTGGCAACACGATTTGGTTCCCAGAGCACAAATTAAATGCATGCTTAAAGTGGAATATTTTAAAGGTATTTCTATATTGTTTATGAGAGGAGATTAGAAATTTCTACCTAGTTTTTCTTTCAGAACGGGAGCATTTTCTTTTTGTTTGTACATCTCCGAAGCATGTGTGTGAGATCCCGAGGGGGGTGGGGTTCTCGAAGCAAGCAATGCTAGCTGACTGCCACATGTGGCTCTGTGGTCGGCCACTGGACCTTCTGAGCTCGTGTGCTTGGTTCAGAACAGGAATGTGGAAATGACCACATGGCACCTAGGGAAATGGCCACATGGTCCTGCATTTTGTCGAACAGTCTTTTGCTTAATAAGCGTTTGTCCTGCAGGCTGTCTGGTCTGTGTTGACTGTGGTCAGGCCTTTCGTTTGGGTAGGGTCCCATGGAGCCCGAGCTGGTTTGGAACTTAGCACACACCAAGGAGAATTCCCAGTGTGTACAGTGCTTCAGACTGAATCTGGGACTTTCATAGGCTAGGCAGGCACTCGACCAACCAAGGTCTAGTTCCAGTCCTCAAACACACTTTACCTGCATCAATGTCTGTGCATATGTGTGCAGAACCTGCATCAGTGTCTGTGCCTGTGCCTGTGTGTGCAGAAGCCAGGAAACCAGACAAGGATGTCCAGGCAATGGGACTGGAGTTGTGGGCAGTGATGAGCCCCCATGAAGGAGCTGGGAGCTGAATCCCAGTCCTCCTTAAGAGCAGTGAGTGCTCTTTTTGTTGTCGTTTGTTTGTTTCAAAACAGGGTCTCACTCTGTAGCCCTGGCTGTCCTCCAACTCATGGAGATTCACCTTACTCTGTCTCCCAAGTGCTGAGATTCAAGGTGTGCACTGCTACATCTGGCACACAGTTAGTGCTCTTAACCATGTATTCTCCAGCACTGACATAGTCAAACAGTTACTGCTCATTTATTATTATTGTAAGTGTACATATGAGTGTGTATGTGTGTGTGTTTAAGAGAAGGCATGCCTACTGTGTGCATACGGAGGTCAGAGAACAACCTTACAGAGTCGGTTATTTTCTTCCATCTTAGATTGGGGGACTGAATTTGAACTCATCTGGCTTGCATCATTTGGTAGCAAGTGCCTTTACCCACTAAGCCATCCTGCCAGTCCCACAGGATGTACTTAGGGAAAAAAAAGATTTATTTATATTATGAATATGGATTTGTCTGATTGTCTGTCTGCATACCAGAAGAGGGAATTGGATCCCATCCAGTGATAGACAGTTGTGAGCAGCGATGTGGGTGATGGGAATTGAACCTCTGACCTCTGGAGGAGCAGCCAGTGCTCTTAACCACTGAGCCATCTCTCCAGCCCCAGGATGCACTTTTTAATCTTCCTAGGCTACAGCCTTCCTTGGCTCAGCCAGTCAGGCACTCGTATCTCCAGCTTTAACCACAGATTTCCCACCAATATCATACAATCCTACCAGCTTGGGAAAAAACATTGGCAAAATGAAAAGAGCTTATTCACGGTAACTGTGCAACACTTACTTGATTTAAACCCAAAATATTTATTTGCTTTCAAATAAAAGAGCTCATATCTGGTGCCAAAGAAAAAGAAAAAAGTTCCAAGATGCAAGGGTAGCATTAATTTGGTACCCATCTATTCCAACATCAAGATTATTCCAGGAAACCTGGTACTTTATGTGACAACCAGACTAATAGTACACTCCAGTTCCTGAAATGAAATCGCTCCAATGATGTATTTAGATTTAATTGAAACTTACAGATACCTGGAAAGTCCAGCTAGCATGTGGCTGATCCGGTGTCTTTAGGACCTCCCTCCCACCCTCCCCTTCCTACGTTAGTCTGCTCATCGTACGACCAGATTTTCTTAATGGGGAACAAGTCCCACATCTCAAGTTTGGCAAAAGCGTGTGTCACACCACCGCTTAGGCTAGGAGGCAGCAAACTTCTGCAAAAGGTCGGATGGTAAATATTCTATGGTGCGTGCTCTGCCTAGCCAGCCTCCTCATTGGCGTGCAAAAGCTGCCTTCGTCACGCAGGACGAATGAGTACAGGCTATGCCCCTAATAAAACCCTAGTAACCCTAGTGGAGATTCCAGACAGGGTCCCGGGCAACACAAGCTCGACACAACTGTGTAGCGGAGAACGACATTACATTTCCACCCTCCTGCCTCCACACCAGGTGCTGGGCGCACAGGCAGGTGCACCACACTCAGGTTTATTCAGTGTTAGGGAGTAAGACTGTAAGTAAGTCAGTCTCAAATCCTGGGATAAACGGCTTAGTTGCCTATTTAATATATCAATTCAGACCCGACCTCCAAGTTATCCCAGCATCCCTCGGTCCCTACCTGCTATAGGGTATGACTGGCATCCCCTACCCTCTATCCCCACCCCCACCTACCTGAACCAGCTCTCCAGCCCAAGGGCTGGGCTGCCCTCCCCTCCAGAGGCCCCTCCCTATATCATCTAGCCATTTAGGTTACACCCCCCCCCTTTTAACCTTAGCTTGAAAGTGGCACCTCTGAAGGTCAGGTAGTGACCTTGCGCAGTGTCTGTTTCATTGAGGGCCTCACCAGGCTGTGGATAATCCAAAGCACGTTGAGGATGGAGGGGTGAGTTTCCGAGAGAAGAGTACAGGAAAAACCACCATGCCAAAACTATACAACAGTGGTGCTGTCCCCGGGCAAGCCCTCTTGGTCACAGGATGGCGTTTCTCCCAAGGGGCTCTACTCTAGGATCTTAGGCAGCCCAGGCCTTGAGGAGAACTCTGACTTCGGCTGGGGCAGAGATGAGGGATGAGAGAGCTGTGCATCCTCTGGGCACAGGAAGGGCTCAGTCCTGCTTTCCCGCCTAAGTGTCATGTCCCCCTCCCTACCTCCGCCTGGCTGAGTGATCCTCAGAGACTGAGTCATCTGAGATGCCTCTAGCTTCACAAATTCCTTTGACAGTCACTTCAACCTCAAATCTGGAAGTCTGTGGGTTCTCTGAAGCAGAGCCCTATACTGAGTGACCCCCCACCCCACTCCAAACTGAGCCCCACCGCCTGCCATGAACTGTGAACCTTCCAATCCTGAGCAATCCCCAAAGATGGGTAACGGCCTTGAGCTTCCTCACCCTATCCACCCCAAAAGCAGAAAACAGACATTCAGTAGTCTCCTCTGAACACAACTGAGTCAACATCAGAAGGGTGAAGACAGTGGCGCATGGCATTCTGGGAAAGGTGGTGATGAACATAATGGAGGAACGACTTAGGATCTAGTCTGTCTCCACATGAAAATTCCCAGCCATGTTCCGGTGGTTTCAAGGGTCCAAGACACAGAATTTTAAATAAAGATGTGACTCAAGGTCTTCCAATTATCTTAATGCCTGAATTGGACTGACCGCCTTGTCAGTCTATCAGCTGCGTAAATTGATCGTTAAGAAGTTTGGAGGAGGGCTGGAGAGAGTGGTTAAAGAACACTGACTGCTCTTCCGGAGGTCCTGAGTTCAATTCCCAGCAACCACATGGTGGCTTACAACCATCTGTAATAGGGATCCAATGCCCTCTTCTGGTGTCTCTGAAGACATCAACAGTGGACCCACATACATGAAATAATAAATAAAATCTTTAAAAAAATAAAAAAAAGAAGATTGGAGGAAGGGCAGCAATGGGGCAAGAAACAATCAACTTGGTATTCGCATTTAAATATAGCTCTGGTATTTCGTTGATTCCCTCAATCTACTGAGGTTTGGTGGCTGAGGAAAGGCCAGGAGAGAGAGTGATTACCTGAGTCAGAATGGGTCCAGGTCAGCATCGCTCCAGAAAGGACCAAGGTGCCTTCATAATCAGTAGGCGACACTTCTGGACGCTGCTGGGATGGAGCAGAAGGGAGACAGGATTAGACTAAAGAAGCATAGAGTCCTCACTGCCACAACGCGCGTCCTCTCTGACCTGACCCCAGACAAATGACACACTTCAGTGAAAAGCAGGTTGCCAGAGTGCCTCTCAGTTCTTGGATAGTTGGCGAAGGAGTGAGAGGCCTTCAGGATGGAGTGGTTTTGAAACTGCTTCTGGGGCACAAGAGGGCCCAGAAATTTGAAAATACATGCCATAGACATTGTGACATTATTTGATTTGCTACAAAAGCCATCCAGACATTCCTGAGACCACTTTCCTTTATCATAGCGACTTCTGAAACACTTGTCTGTCTGAAGGAAAGCTGCCAGAGGCCACGTGTTCAAGGCCAACCTCGATTCACTGGGCAGCCTTAGTGTTCAGCCTGTAACATCAATGATTCCCTTGCTGGAAAATGTAGTCTCTCTAGACCTAGTGGAGACAAGCCTGACTAACCCACAAGTTAGTGGGTCACAGTTAATAACCCCGGACAACAGAAAAGTTGGCACATGAGATGATGATTTCTGCTGGAAGATAATTTTTGGCATCTGAGGCCTTAAGAATGGCAAAGCAGTAGATTCTCTAAGAATGGTATTAATCCTGTGATGGTTGGTATGAGCATGATAGGAAATTGTCATTACAGCAATGACTCTCAAACAGGACCCTGGAACAGCAGCATCATCTAAGGCCTTTCCTAGAAAGATGAAAAAATCTTTGCTCTGATCCAGGTTCTACTGACTTAGAATGTTGGGAGGAGAGGGGCGGAGACCAGTGTTCTCATGCGCCCTGTACGTGCCTCTGATCTTAGATCATCCATTCATCCATTCATACATTCATACAAAGGCATTGATCCCGGTATACAAAAAAAAAAATCTTACCCTACTCAATTTCATGTCTAAAACATAACTAAAGGCAGATCACTGAGGAAGGACTGGACAGGGAGGAAGAAGGAAGGGGGAAGTTCCTTCTAAATGCATTGCCCACTCAGGAGGACACAAGCATCCAACGTCAGAGAGTGCTTGCTTTGGCTTTTGGTTTTTGGTGGTTTGGTCCCCACCTTGGTTAGAGGGCTCCAGGGAAGGCACTTGTCTCTCTTTAACTGGGGTTAGGATGAAGTGACAGATTGATCATTAAGACAATGGCAACAATCATGAACCTTTAGATTAGAACAGGGTGGGTGGCAGGTTCAGTGAGTAACATGATGCTGTTCAAGTCTGGGGCCCCGAGTTCAAGCTCATGTGAAAACTGGAATCTATGCAGAGCTGGACGCAGTGGTGGGCATCTGGGCTTCCAGCACACCCACTGAGTGATGGGAGGTACACACAGCAGACTTGCCCAAAAGATCTTAGGCTATCGAGCCCAGAGTATGCTTCACAGCAGCAGAAAGGAGAGACCCTGTCTCCAAGAGGTGAAACTCCAGAACGCTGTTCTCTGACTTCTAATGTGTATGCACATACATACATCCACATCCACACAGACACACACAGACACACACAGACACACACACACACACACACTTGCATGCACATTCATACACCAAATAAGTATTTCTTGAAATATCAGAATCGGAGTGCTGGGTTGGCAGCTCAGTTGATAGAGTGTTTGCCTAGCATCTGGGAAGTTCTGGTTTGATCTCCAGCATTGTGTGTAAAAACTAACATGGTGGCCCATGCCTGTAATCCCAGTATTTAGGAGGCAGGCACAAGAATCTGGACGTCACTGCAGCCTGGGACGTTTTTTGGCAAGGGGCGAAGTCCTTCTTGGTTTTGACAGTATAACCATTATAAGCATCTCAGGTTGATTGTGGTTTGCATCCGGCCCACCCAAGCTAAACTCACAGTCAACATCTCCAGTTGGAGAAATGGAACATTTGTGTTCAGTTGTTGTTCTCACTTCTAGAACATAAAACATAAGTAGAAGCTGACATGGCTTCATTTCTTGACATCAGTTATCAATGACCGGACCTGACGCCACACCAAGGCTTCAATTGAAAATTTTAGAAATCAGAAAGAACTATGAATATTTCCTTGTTCATTACGACTCTTCCTTGTAACCATGCAAATCACTATGAGCAAGGCCTGGACCCCCTATACCCCACTTTTTATTTTTATACAAAAGAGGTGTTAGGAAAGATGTTGGTAGCTTATTCTTATAATTGCAGGAGGCTGAGCCAGAAGGGTTAGGGCTAGGATAAAGCACTTGCCCCCCAAGTCTGACACCCCTAGTTCAATCTTAAGAACCCACATTAAAAAAAAAAAAAAAAAAAAAAGAGCCAGATGTGGTGGCACACATCTGTAATCCCAGCACTCCTGCTGGGAGAAGTAAAATCTACAGTGAACCAGCAAGCAGTCAGCAATTAGCAGCAGAAACAAGAGATGGTGCCTCTAAACACAGTGCAAGGAGAGAGATGACTCCCAAGGAGGTTGTCCTCTGGACCCCCCCATACACACCCTGTGACACTCACACACCAAACAGATCTTTTTTAAAAAGAAGGAAGAGAGAGACATCGACCTGTCTCACCTTTGTTCAAACTGAGATAAGAAAACAGATGAAGCTGCTGTGCAGATCACAGCACACACTCTTACACGACTCTACTCTTTATTGAGACCTTGGGTATTAATTACCGATGTGGTATTACATTAGCCTTTGAAAATACAAGACTCAAATCTTCCGTATGCCCTCAAGACTCTCCCTTTCAAATGTTTGCAGATATAGCAGTTTTGAGGAACAAACTTGATATCAACCAAGCCATTCTCCCTAGAAACATTTCAAGGTAAAATCCTTCCTCCGAATTTTTTTTCATCAAATGTTATGCCTCTGACCACAGCCAAGTATCCAGTTATCTTTCAGCAGCTCCTGAGAGCATGGCTCAGCCTTCAGCAACACCGACATATACGACGGTGATAATTTATCGCCTCTGCAGTAGTTTAGTCCCAGATGGACCATTTACTAATTTATTTCCATATGTAACTGACAGAGAGATTAATCAGGCTTCCAACTCAGAAACCTGAATTGTGTGCTATTCCCCAAACAGGCTAACTCTGGGAAAGAGGAAGCCTACATTTACATAGAAAGCTTTCCTTAAAAGCTGCCGATACATGTCCAAACACACACACACACACACACACACACACCCTTTCTGAAATAGCGTACTCCTGTTCACCCGGAGGTCTGACTCTTTTGAGTGTCGTGGGCTTCACACAGCAGTAAAGTCTGTTTGTTTGCTTTTGTTTTTGTTTTTCGAGACAGGGTTTCTCTGTATAGTCCTGGCAGTCCTGGAACTCACTCTGTAGACCAGGATGGCCTTGGGATTAAAGGCGTGTGCCACCACACCCGGCTAGCAGTAAAGTCTGATGTAACAATGGGCAGACAAAAGCCCAGAAACAACCCAACTGTCACCATCAGCCCCAGTGGCGGCCTTGTGTCCCTCCCTGTTTGCAAGGTCGGGGTCTCAGATTTCTGAAACCGAAGACCTCTTTTTGCCCCGGCACTGTGCCCATCTGGCTAGGACAGCGGTGCTCGGGCACTGGAAAGTCTGAGCTTTCTCTTTTTCCACTCTTTTTAACGGACTGAACTTGACTAAACTCTGCAGCCGTTGTGTCCCCATGGAGGGGACAGCTAGCTGTCCCCCTTGGCTCACTTCTTGGTGCACTTTTGTTTTTAATTGAATCCAATGATGCTGGCCTTCAGCAAAGGGTTAACTAATGTCATTGCTGGATGACCAGTGTTTGTAGGGGGAGCCAATCCAGATGCAAGAACTGACTGGTAGTACAGGATGAAACCCAA
Source organism: Mus pahari (assembly GCF_900095145.1). Classification (NCBI taxonomy): domain Eukaryota; kingdom Metazoa; phylum Chordata; class Mammalia; order Rodentia; family Muridae; genus Mus; species Mus pahari. Next base: position 93,958,560 of record NC_034596.1, read on the forward strand.
AGCCACACCTTTCAAGGCTCCTCAGTCAGGACTACAGACACCCACCCTCTCAGCCGGGCTCCGATAAACCCTGCCGCTGGGAAAAAGTACCGTAACTGAGTTTTGCATAGTCATACCTGCTTAGAACTCCAGAAGTAGAGGCAGGAAGAGCTTGAGTTCAAGGTCAATCTGGGCAGTACAGTGACTCAGTACTGTAGCAAAGACCAAACCAAACCAAATCAACCCGACCGACAAACAAACCCCGTTCTCTGCTCTCATCTGAGGAACGATGCCCTGGGAAGGCCTTTTATCTCTACAGTTTTAGGACTTTACAAAAAGAAGAAAAAACAACCAGCCACTTGTTACTATGTTTAGCTAGTGCCAAGCAGTAGGGAATTTGTAATTATCTGAAATCCAACAAATGAGTCCAGATGCTTGATGCTGTGACGGACAGGGCCTCAGTGTTCTCTCTGATCAAAGAGCCCACGCATCTGGAGATGGTCACATGAAATATAGCTTTAAGTCTTAAGAGCTCGGTCAAATACAAAAGTTGGAAACTGATCTAGGTGCCATAAAATCTGCCAAAGGATGGAAGTCATAGCCTTTAATAGGCTGTAACTAGCTGGGTGGTGGTGGTACACACCACACGCCTTTAGTCCTAGCATTTGGGAGGCAGAGGCAAGTGGATGTCTGTGAGTTCGAGGCCAGCCTGATCTACAAAGTGAGTTCCAGGCCAGCCAGGCTACGCAGAGAAACCCTGTCTCAAATCCCACTCCCCACCACCAACACCAAAAGGCTACAACTGAAGAAGGTCTAATGTTCTTGGGGACTGAATGTACAATGTCCACACAGTGTTTGAACATTTGGTCACCAGCTGGTGGCACTCCTCTGAGAGGTTACAGAATTCTTAGGAGGTGGGGCATAGCTGGAAGAAGTGGGTCACTGGGAAGTGAAGAGGAGGCTTGAGGTCAATAGCCCGTTTTGGCTTCTAGTCTGGTCTCTGCTTCACATGAGGAGCTCCAGCTGCAGATTTCCACCTCTGAGGAGCCACCTCCTCTAAGTCTTCCCCATCATGACGAACCTCCTCAAACCCTAAGCCAAAATAAATCTCTCTTCCCTTTAGTCCCTCCTTGGATAACTGGTACCCATGAGGAGAAAAGTAATGTATCCTAAAAGCTCACGTGTAACGTGGATGCCCCGGTCTTTTTGATTCTGCTTCCCCCTGAGAACTAGTGAGCTGAAGCCAGGATTGCAGGCAAGTACCACTGTGCCTGCTTTGTGTCTTATGAAAGAGTTAGAACAAAGCAACATACATGGATCATACACACACACACACACCCTATCACCTCAAAAACAAAAGTGGAACTGGCCATCTTTGTTTATCCTGAGTCATTCTCTAAGACTTCATTTGCAACTGAGTCCTGGTGAATGAGCCCAAGGTTTCTAGGACCCTTCCTACTTACATGAGGCAGAACCTCAGGTGAACTATCAGACCAATGGCATTCAGTCCCTCTAGCGGCAGTGCCCTGCACGGATCACAAGAACCCCTGCCAGGGAAGTCACCCTCTGTGGGCTGCAAAGCCAGGCTGGCATCTAATGCCTCAACTGTGGTGAGAACGGGAGTGGGCAGAAGGCTCCTACAAGACCCAACCTGCCTTTGGTGTGAGCCACCATGGGTAAGTTTCCCTTCCCACCTGGGGCTGCTGAGACCGACCGTGCATGTGCTTGCATAGCTTCAGAACTCATTCCATTCAGGACCATAAGAAGGTAGGACCTATCTACCCACTGGGGTGTTGCTCATGCCAGCCTTCAGATCCCTAGTTTATAATTCAAAACCTGTTCCAGCTCTCCACATGCCCAGGTGTTCAGCAGCTCCGAGTCCCCCAGAGGTGGTCTCTTAACATCTATTCAAATAATTACTATGAGGGATAATATGCAGTAGGAGCTGTAGATCATCTCCTGTGCACATTAAAAAAAAAAAAAAGTCTCATACAGACTCAAAGCATCAATACATCACATTCTGTAAAAGCTCTCCTAAGGTCAGAAAACTAACCTTCAAACGACTAGATTATCTCACATGACCATTCTGTTTTGCTTTCTCTCCACTGGTGCAAGATTAATAAAACTGGAGTATAAGGTAAATGTAAGTTTAAGCAGAATAACGAGCACAGAGGAAAATATTTTGACATCAAAAACTCAGTATAAATTAGCTATAACATACTTGAAAGCTCCTGTAACCATAACGTGCACATTGAAATCCATTAACCTAACACCTGGGCTGCTATTCAAAAGTAGGTTTCCGGCGATGTAAATAAACGGCCATTCCAACAGTCCTCCTAAATTACTGTACAATTTGGACGCAGAGTCACAAGCTCACACAGTCTACCGTCTGTGCTTGGCTGCTCTCTAGTCACCACTGAAGTCATCTCAGGCTACAATGTGGCGGCATAATATAAACAGAGACCAGCAAGGAAGACTAAAGTACCAGGCAATGTCAAAGATAAACCAGGGTCATCCAGGGAAGACCAGGGATATTTTATATAAGCATTCTGAAAAGACAAGGGAGCCCCAACCCTCTTTTAACTGCACCCCTTATTAGCCTTCATGCTCCCCACCTGATCATTTTTATATAAAAGCAATTTCCACAGCCAGACATTCAAAAGACCTCAGTTGCTGTAAACTCAGCAGCTGCTAAAAATTCTGTTGTACATCAGATCTGCTAAAAGACTCAGCTATTTTCAAACAAGCCTTCCATTCTTATCCTACCATTATCACCCCTCCAAAATGTTATCTTCACTGTCTGCATCCCCCTATGCCAGCTGCCCAAGTCATTTTCTTACCTCTGTAATTCACATTTGTTTCCTTTGACGATATTTACCCAAGCAAGGGCAATTGTTTGACTGGCAGCTTGCAACTTTCAACTTTGCTGTCATGCAAAAGGGAAAAGCCACAACCCCTGACACACTGCTCAGCTAAGCTCTACATGTCTGAATCCATCCCTAGATTTTAAATTCTTTTACACTTACTTAATATAGTGCGTGCCGCCTGTCCGCTGATGCGATATCAGAAACCTGCAAGCTACTATTTCTGCAACTGTGTCACTGTAGATAGTCTGAAACATGTACGTAGCTGTTGCCATGGAAACAAACACAGCTAGGGTAGAGTGCCACGCTGTGTTAATTCCTTCACCCATGAACCCCAGGGGAATGCTAACATTCATCTTCTTTCTCCTGTCGTCTCACACTGCTTTAATATATTTTTCTTTAATATTATCAAATGATGTACTAAACACATATGGCACACCTGGAAATTCGGATGGCTGAAATGAGCCGTGGTACCAACCCAGCCTGCTGGGTGTCTGCCGAAGGTGGTGCCGCTCTGCAACGGAGGATCTTTCCTGGGAGGCAAGGAGAACTTTCCTTTTACAATGACATGGGACGAGCCTCTTGTTCCACCTAAAAATGGTGACCGAGGAAGTACACTGGAATAAAGATATCATCAGATCTGCCCTCCTGAGCAGCTCTGTGACAGGTGGAGGCAGACCTTGAAAACTTTTTGTTCATCTTTCCCCACCAGCACCAGGGACTGACCCCAGGGCCATGTGCTCACCAAGTAAGTACTTCCTCAACGAGCTACATCCCCAGACCCGCGACCTTGCAAACTTTCTGCAGTAGATCCAAACTAAGAGTTATACTCCTGCTTGACCTGATCTGTACTCACGGGCTCTAAGTCCCATCGTTCCAATTAGGCAAAAGCCGAACCTCTCAGCGATGACTTCACTCATTCCAGTGGGTCTTTGCTCTTAAACCCATATCAGGAGATATAAGAATTCATGACAGAGTAAGGAGCTGGAACCTGGTCACCCAAAACAACAGACTGGGATGGCCCTGCAATCTGCGTGTTCCCTCCGGTGCTTTAGGTTCAGACCCCTGTCCTTATCAATGCTCAGACCCATGGAGAAAAAGCCAAACACTTTTCATTATACCTAGAAGTCAAAATGGGCATTGAACCACCTTCCTATTATCCAAATGGGCCAGTTGCTTTAAATATTGGGGTTATTCTCATCACGGTAGACAAAAATAAGCTGTTGAAAATCTTAATTACATCCTATCCCTTGGGCTAGTTAATAATATTCAATCTAGATGAAAATGGCCACATTTTAGATTTGCATGCTGATGTGCCTCACTTGAATACCATTTCCCCACTAAACAATCAATTGGAGGCTTTAAGAGCGCAGCTCCGTGACCCTGAACTGGCGCATTTGAAAGAAACCACTACTTTATCGGCAGGGATTATGGTAAAATGATCCCATAAAAGATGAGCAAATTTTCCCATTACTTTCCTAAATTGAATCATTCTTGGCTCTTTACTATGATAATAATGATCATCTCCTCCCTAAGATAAAAGCAAAACAGAAAATAGATACATATACCTTACCAGTTAAGGGACTATATGTCACTTTCAAAAAAGCCTTCTTAAGATGATGTTAAGAGGAAGGGTCTGGGGAGATGGCTCGGTGGGTAAAAACACTTCCCTGCACACACCTGGCAACCCGAGTTTGATCCTCAGACGTCACAGCGAAAGCCAGATGGGGCGGTGCTCATCTGTAAGCCTGGCACTCTTACAGTGAGATGGGCGACAAGACAATCGCCCAGAAAGAAGCTCACAACCCAGCTGGTCTGGAGGACATGGGCAAATGACAGGAACAAGAGAAGTCACAAGTGAACTCCTGAGAACTGTCCTCTGACCTTCATGCAGGGCTTTCCCCATTCCTCTAACATCACCAAGCATCTTCGCCTAGGTCACCATCCACATGTGACCCTGACAGAGTCTCACGAACTAGGTAGGTCTTCTCTGACCTAATCGAATGTTCTCTCCATGGCCACGCAGTCCCCAAGTGCAGCAACCTGGCGGCTGGTTACCTTATAACCACAGGAACCCTACTCAGGGGAGGAGAGCTACCAAGTGTCAGGTTAAATGGTTTGGGGTTACCTGGGGCTGGTGGTTGGGGTTCAGCTCTTCTTTGCCCTGACTTCACCTAAGGGCTAGGGAATAGGGCTCAGTCATCAGCTGAGCTCGGCACCCCCAACCAAACAGACCAGCCTGTCTGCTCTCAGTTTCTTACCTAGGAATTCCAGTCTCAGGCCAGACACCAGTCCTCAGAAAGGGCCTTGAGGACTCCTGGGACTGTGAAGCTGAATGGTGAGTTGACAAAGGGCAGCAGTAATGACTTGGTCAAGCTCTCAAAGGGAATCTGACATCCTAGGCTTATACTGCAGACCAGTTCCTTGTGGTGTGGTGACCCCCAACTATAAAACTATCTCGTTGTCACTTTATAATTGTCATTTTGTTATATAAATACCTGACATGCGGGATATCTGATTTGTGGTCCCCGTGAAAGGGTCATTCGGCCCCCAAAGGGCTCTCGACACCCAGGTTGAGAACCGCTGTGGTAGACTATGCTCTAGACTTCTTACTTTTTAAGACTGAGTAATATGTCCTCATATGGATGTACCACATTTTGCTTACTAAGTCATTGGTCAGTAGACATTGAAGTTGCTTCCATATTTTTACTATTATGAGCCATACTATCACGCCATTATGACTATGGCTGTGTAAATATCTTACTATCACCCTGCTCTCGGGTCTTCAGGATATACACCAGAAGTGAAGTCGATGTAGTAGATCTAGTTTTAATTTTTTTTTTTTTTTTGAGTGATCACTCTCATGTTTTCCATGGCAGCTGTACCATTTATATCCCCACGAACAATGCATAAGGTCTCCAAGTTGCCCACACCCTCATCAGTGTTTGGTATTATCTGTTCTGTGGGCCTGTTTTCTTTTGTTTCGTTGATAGTAGTCACCCTAATGAGCCAAGGTAGTATTCAGTTTTGATTTACATTTCCCTATTTGTGCCTTTTCGCATGTTTATTGGCTACTTACATGTCTTTGAAAAAAATGTCTACTCATGTGCTAGGTTCATATTTTTATATGTATGTATTGTGTGTGTGCATATCATGGCTCGCGTGTGCAGGTCAGAGGGCAGCTTGTGGGAGCTGTGGGGCCCATGTGAATCTGGGGAATTGAACGCAGTTCATCAGGCTTGCTGGCAGATGCCTTGCCCTGCTGAACAATCACACCAACCACTAGTCCCATTTTTGAATCTTTCTATACCCTGAGTTTATCCCCTCTTCATATGCTCTGCAGATATGTCCCCATCCTGGGGGTGACATCTAATTTGGTTGTCTTTTCCATACTCATGGCCACCAGATCAGGAAAAGCCCATTTCCTCAAGGAAATGGGTTGCTCACTTCCTCTTCCTATTTGCCCTGGGCATTAACTACCAACTGGATTTGGCTATACCATCTTTGGGTGGCAAGGGTTCTTCAGGTCAGTTGGTCAGTCAGTCCATGAAGCAGCAGAGCCTTGATTATGGGCAATATTCTGGGAGGAAATGCAGGATACTGGTGGGGAAACCTGATATCTTCATAAGGATACCCCAATCAAGGTCAGTCATTGGATCTTCCATTACAGACTGCAGGAAAAATTCAGGAATCAGGCTTTCGAGTTGGCCTGTTACAAATACTCAGGACTTGGCTGGGTCACAAACCTCTCTGCACTGATGGAGACAGAGGTGTTCCCAGAATCTATAAAATAACACGGGGTGTGGATGAGCCATCCTGGGGGAAAAGACCCCACGAGGTGACTCCTAAATCCTTCCCCTTTGCACTATCTTTCCCTCAGCCGGTCTCTCTTTCCTTGCTGGCCACCAGGATCTCAGATGCCCTTGCCATTGTGCAAAGTCACCTGGCTCTCACGGTTCTCTCCCATTCAGATTCACATCTAATATGCCAGGGGCTGAGAAACCAAATAATGGAGTTGATTAGAATTTTGTCTGGAGGGGGAGAGGGGAGGGGGAGGGGAAAGGGAGAGGGGAGAAGGAGAGAGAGAGGGAGAGGGAGAGGGAGAGGGAGAGGGGGAGGGGGGAGGGGGAGAGGGGGAGAGGGAGGGAGAGGAATCTAGGTCTGAGATGAGTCTCTGAGCACACAGGTGGGGTTCCGCTGCTCTAGGCCATTTGCCTAAAGTCAACCTCTTATTGTGAGATTGGCCTACCATTTCAAGCCTTTTGAAAGCTCTCTATGTGCCAATGCCTTTTTTTTTCCTTCCCTCACCTCTTTGGCATTTGTTTGAGGGCACACCAGGCTGTTATCACATTTCAGTTTACACTTAGTTTTAATTCTTAAGCTAAATTCATTTTTTCTCTCTCTCTCTCTCTCTCTCTCCTACACAGTAACAATCAAAGCAGAACCACTCAAAGTGAAAGTGGATTTCTGGTGAATTGGCTCATAGGCAAACCCACATTGAGAGCTGCTTTTGAGGGATCTATTATATCTAATTTTTATTTCTGAGGTTGTGAAAAGTGTCATAAAAAATAAAACTTAGTCACAGTAAAATACACAGACTCCCAAGTCACTTACGTCTCTCCTCTTGTTTGGTGGTTCACAGAAATCTCACAGCTAAGGCTCTGGCTGCTGCATGGGAGGCCACATGGAAGGTCACATGGGAGGTCACAAAGGAGGTCACATTGCTTCCTCTGGCCATTTCTTTTCACTAGGAAGGCAACTTATGGGAGGGCTGGGCAATGAGCCACTGGCAAGCTCACATTGCAAACCAATTGTGTTAGAATATTTGAGGAGCTTCTCTCTCTCTCTCTCTCTCTCTCTCTCTCTCTCTCTCTCTCTCTCTCTGTTTTTGAAGACTTTGTGAATGGGATTTTGCGTGAATGCAGATATGTGTGTTCACATATGTGAGAGGTTCATATGTGTGCGGGTACACATGCATACGCGTATTTGTCCTACTGAAGTCAGCCTCAGATCTCCCTCTTGTGTGGGTTTTTGTCACTGTTCTTTGTTTGTTTTGTTGTTGTTCTTTCTTTGTGGTTGTTTTTTGTTTACTAAGGCAGGGTTTCTCTGCACAGCTCTGGTTGTCCTTCAACTCGATTTGTAGACCAGGCTGGCCTTGAACTCAGAGACCTACTTGTCTCTGCCTCCCAAGGCCTGGGATTAAAAGCTTCTGCTGCTGCTGCTTCCTCTTCCTCTTCTTCTTCCTCCTCCTTCTCCTCCTT
>NC_034596.1:93966698-93996437 GCF_900095145.1 Mus pahari
TTCTTTTTCTTCTTCTTCTTCTTCTTCTTCTTCTTCTTCTTCTTCTTCTTCTTCTTCTTCTTCTTCTTCTTCTTCTTCTTCTTCTTCTTCTTCTTCTATTATTGGATATTTTCTTTATTTACATTTCAAATGTTATCCCTTTCCAGGTCTCCCCTCTGGAAACCCTCTCCTCCTTTCCCTCTCCCCCTGCTTCTAAGAGGGTGCTTCCTCACCCACCCACTTCTACCTTCCCTCCCTGGCATCAAACCCCCTCAGGCCCAAGGGCCGCTCCTCCCACTGATGTCCAACTAGGCCATCCTCTGCCACATATGCAGCTGGAGCCCTGGGTCCCTCCGTGTGTATTATTTGGTTGGTGTCCAGTCCCTGGGAGCTGGGGGGGGGGGTGTCTAGCTAAAGGCTCCGTCTTGATTGTTTGAGAAAAGGACTCTCCCTGGGATCTGGGGGTTCACTGATTTGGTTAGGCTGGATGGCAGCCAGGCTCTAGGGATCCTTCTGTGTGCTCTCTTTAGAGGCAGGAAATACATGAGATACATGCCACCGTAGCTGTCCTTAACATGCCACCATAGCTGTCCTTAACATGGGTGCTAGAGATCAAACTCGGGTCTTCACACTTGTACTGTCTGCCATAGGTACCTGGGAGATGTTTTCATAGAGGCCAAACACCACCAGCTTAAATCAAAATGTTCTCTTGATTACTCCTGATACAAGAGCCCCACTTTGTGACAGGCAATCTCAGGCAGTGGGGACACTAGCACAATGAAGGCGCCAAGGACTTTCTGCCTTGCTGTGGAGCTAGTCCTCTACCTGTCTCCCAGACCTGAGTGGTCACAGGTAGCTTGTGTAGAGCAACCTGGTTTCTGTGGTTCCCTCCTGTTCTGATTCATATCTAATATGACAGGGGCTGGCCCTCAGTGTCACCCAAAGCAAGATAGAAAGAGAATGGGAACAACTTACTCCTTCCTTTTCAAGGCCTAACCCAGAGGCTGTCCCCACACCTCCCATGTCCAGTCATCAGACAGGAAATTACATCACCCTGCTGTCTCCAGGAGTTGGCCACTTAAAGCTCACTGGTTCTGCTAATGAGAAGAAAAAGTAGGGGCCACACGGTGACAATTAGCAGGAAGTGCATTAAGTATGTGTTTCAGAAAGCGAAGGCTGGGGATAGAGCTCAGTGGGTGGAATTCTTGCCTGGAATATAAAACGCCCCGGCTTCTTCCTCAGTATTCCATAAGCTAAAGTATGCTGATGTCCACCTGGAATCCCCGCACTGGAGAGACAGAGACAGGAGGAGCTGAAGTTCAAACTCATCTTTGACCACATAGTAAGTTCAAGGCCGGTCTGGACTACTGCAGACTGTCCCAAAACAAACAAGCGAGAGTTTATGAACAGGGACAATAAGCACCAAAGACAAGAGGATGGTCCCATGAGGCAGAAGCGACGTGAACAGGGCAGGCGCTGCAAGGACTCGTCATTACGTCTTTCCGTGGCTTTGTTTATTTGTTTGCTTGCTTGGTTGTTTGGTTGTTGTTGTCTTTTTTTTTCAAGGCAGGTCTCCCTGTGTAGCCCTGGCTCCTCTAGAATTCACTCTGTAGACCAGGATGGCTTCAAACTCACATAGACATGCCTGTCTCTACCTCCTGAGTGTACGGATTAAAGGCGAGTGCTCCCACCACCCAGCCCAGGTTTTATTTTTTTAAAAATATCTGAGGCAGAGTCTGGAAAGTTGGCTCTGATGGCAAGAGCTTCTGCTGCTCTCACAGAGGCTCCCAGGCTTGGTCCCTAGCATCCAGGCGGTCACTCACCACTGTCCGTAACTCCAGGTTCAGATCTGACACTCTCCTTTAGCCCCTTCCAGCGCTAGGCGTGTGCACGGTTCACAGACACAGACGTAGGCACAACACTCATACACGTAAAATAAAGGTAAATCTTAAAATGCATCAGAGGTGAACATAGGAACATGTTAGGGTCTGAGGAGGCTGGAGAGCGGCTATACGGTGCTCTGCGTTAGAAGGGCTGCATTTTAAGACGTAGCGAAGTTTTAAATTATCCTCAGCTACCCTAATGCAACTCAGTGCTGTCCTCAAAATGTGTTCCATCGACCAGGGACACATCCTGCTAAGAACTGTCAGAAACGAGTGCCCCTGGTTTCTTAACAGGCCTCTGTCTTCAGCAGTACCCAAGACCACTGCATTTTACAATAGGCAATGACTTAGATACAAAGACAGTGTATCAGTAATATGAAAAGGCATGATCTATGGAGAGGTGCCTCGAGGAGTGTAGCACCTCATGAGAGAGCATCCCAAGGTCTAAAGAGCCCTCTGAGCTACCAGTGACCGGAGGAGACCCTCGCCTGGTCCAGCTTGCGGTCAAGGTTACATTTACGGCATGGTGTCCGTACTAGCTGAGGTCGTTCTAAATAGACACGTTCAGGCTCACTTCCTCTGAACCTCAGGAAAACCCATCTGATAAAAGCTTCCTTTTATTCCTCCTAAAATGCTCAGCAATCTACCCAGCAGGATGGTTGGTCTTCATTGTCAGTTTGACGGGATTTAGGATCACCATGGAAACACACATCTGGATACACAGCTATGAGGGCATTTCTAGAAAGGTTTAACTGAAAAAAGGATCACCTATCCTGAATGAGGGAGGTACCACCCTGTGGGCTAGGGTCCCAGACGCCACCAAAACTGGGGTCTCAGACTGAACAGGAAGGAGCAAGCAGACAGAGCAACAGTATCCGTCACTGTTTGCTGACTGTGGATGCGTTATGACCAGCTGCCTCACATTCCTACCGCCACAGGAAGACCTGTGCCTGCTGTCCTGCCTCCCCAGAATAATGGACTGTATCCTCAAATCCTACTTACTTTCCTGAGGCATCTTGTCAAGGAACAAGAACAGCCATCGATACAGCCAGCAAGAAACAAAAGCAGAAAGAGCACCCACAAATTAAGCTCAACCCCCAGCGACAAGAAAATGGAGTTACAGCCAGGTTATGGTGGTGCATGCCTTTAATCCCAAGTGGCAAGTGGATATCTGTGAGTTTGAGGGCAGCCTGGCCTACAGAGTGAGTTCTAGGATAGCCAGGGCTACATCAAGAAAACCTGTCTTAAATTCCTCCGAAAAGAAGGAAGGAAGGAAGGAAGGAAGGAAGGAAGGAAGGAAGGAAGGAAGGAAGGAAGGAAGGAAGGAAGACAGCAAATGGAGTTGTATTTCTAGACCCAAATTTGAAGAGGTTGAGGGCGTGGCAGGTCCAGCCATGGTCTGCCGTACTGAAAATTAGCTAAGAACCCCTCAGTAACATTATTTATTCAACAATATCAAAATGTAAATGAACCACTATGCTAAAAAAAAAAAAAAAGATAGAAAGAAGAGAAAGAAATCCATACAGCTGGTTTCTATATGAATGCAAAAACACCATTTCTTTTTTAAAAAAATTATGAACGATTCCTTCATCTCTCACATTCAGTTAGTATACAGTTGGCATTTTCAAAATGCAAACCTGATGTGGTTTTGGAATTCATTGAAGCACATTGGAAGACATCTGAGTGGAGGGGTTGGGGGGGGCGGCGGGGATTCTAGCCATATGCTGCTGGTGCATGGATTTGAATATTTGAAAGGTAATCTAGAAAAGAGAATGCTTCCAGCTCTCCTTACCAACAACAGTCATTCGTAGCAACCACACGTTTTATAGATCGAACCACTTGCCCATGTGTGAGACAATTACATGAGGACGTCAGGGGCTGGCCTCCCAGAGCAGCCTGGCTAGCTCATGTGTGATTCTCACTAGGCTACTGGACATAGAGCTCAGCGGCTCTCTTCGTCACTGCTAAGGGAGGGACGATGGCTCTGACCACACCAAGTGTATTCACAAAGAAGAGATTTCCTAAAAAAAAAAAAATGTTCAAGTTTGGTGAACATGGATGAAAAGCTGCGGGGCCTCGCAATGGCTGCCTCCAAAGCGACCAGCCACGCTGTGAAATCAATCATCTCTCCTATCACGCCCATCGGATCCGCTGCTTGCTTCTTTTCTGTTTATCTGAACAGCCACAAAGGAAATGAGCAAAAGCCAAGCCCACGGGCAGGGACTCTCCCTCTGGCTCTGAGGGTGGCGTGCACCCAGAGAGGGATGGGAGGCACCCCTGTAACAGAACTAGGAAGGATCCCCGGCAGAGCTCATCAGCCCTGCCCATCTGTCCCCGGGCCAGGCCTCTAACTGGGTCATTCCGTCAGACACCACACAAAAGAGTGTGGTTGTGTGCACGGCTAATCCACTTCTGTGCTTGCAGAGGGCACTAACTCACATAAGAACAAACTCCATCACATCATGCTTGGCTCACTCACCAAGCTACATGTCCGAGACCCAAACCACCACAAAAGAGTCCAAATACTGAGTACTTTGTTTCCCATGTTTGGGGGGGGGGGGCGGGGTGGACTTGTGACAGAGCCGAGCAACCTGACCGCCACATAGATGAGGAGGAGCTTTGACTTTGGATCTGACCTGACCACGGTTCTCACTGGGCGGACACCTTCATCAGCTCAGTGAACAGGGGAATGTGCTCATCCCTGAAGGACTGGGAGAGAATATTTCCAGGACCGTGGCTCCAGGAGAGAAGGCTGGTACGTCTGCTTCAGTCCTGTCTGTTACTCCACTCCTCCCCTTGACCCCATCCTACATCTGGAACAAACTAGAACCTCAGGTCTGGAGAAAGTCTGGGAGCCGAGGCTTCATAGACATCCTCTCTTTGGCATGGCATTTCCCTAAGATGACGCATGAGAATCTACTCCTCCGACCAAGCACACTTCTTCTCACAGCATCCGTAGCCAGGGACCCATCTCCTCTGACCCCAATTAATTCAACTCTGACCCAGAGCCCCTCTCTTGGATCCAGCACCCAAAGCTCTCCAAGAGCTCCTGAGGCAGACAGATGAACCTGTGGCCAAGCACTCACCGCCAGGATAGCAGCGTCTGAGATCTGGAATGATCTCCATCTCAGGCAGTGAATTACAACAGGTGTGAGAAGATGTGTGATACATGAATTACCTCCTGATGGGGTTTTAGCCTGCTGGGTTGTAAGAGCCAGATCTTTTCTCTGCAGCCTAACAAAGTATGGCCAAAAGTGGTGCTGTTCTGACGGTGCTGTCGGCTTGGCTCTAGGCCACCTCACCAACTACTGTCCCCAACCCATAGCGACTGATACCGCAGCCAGTGAGGTGACATGAGCCCAGAAAGTCACTCTCAAAGCACAGCAGTGAGGATCTGAAGCACACTAGACCATCGCCAGCTCATGTGGAATTCCAGGGTGGTAACATAAGGAGCTGCTGGGCAAGGGAAAGAACTATCAAGTTGCCCCATGGATAGAAAGTGGCAGTGACAAATGAGGACTGCCTTCTGTGACAGTCCTTAGCAAGCCAGGAAACACTGGAGAAATTTGAGAATTTGACCACATCTAGAAACCAAGACCCAATAATCACTCAAAAGTGGAGTGAAGGCTTGGCCGAACCGGTCTTTCTATTGGATTATAAACCACACATCACCTTGTTTTAACTTTACTGTAAGGGGAAACTCTAAACACGGTGTGAACGATACGAACTCTAACTTTATTTAGGTCATGCTGCTGACATACACATATAAAGGGATGTGTGTGACTAATTCAGAAACAGCAAAGAAAGACTAATGCCTTGCTGGTATTTCTGCTCCAAGTACTCTACGCAGAGTAGAACAGACACCTCGGGCAGTCTTCTCACCCCTCCATGAGCACGGTGGCNCCCCCCCCCCACATTCATTCACATGAACGATCACATGTATACATCCACACACCCCCCCCCACACACACACAAGGCTGTGCCAGTCTATAGTGACGTAAGCTCAGAGATCACACATTTAAGAATAGCTTTTAAAAGCATTTAGATAATGAAGCTGCAGCAACCTAACTGTGAAATAAGAAAAATATCATAATCCCACTTTATCAGTAAGCAGTGTAGTGATTTGTAGACCCAAATCCCTCAGGTGTTAATAACAGTTGAGTCAGAATTAGAACGGTAAGGCTCCAGGCTCTGTCACCAGGCCACGGAGCTGTGCCCTTCATCCGGGGAGAGGAAGGTAAGGAGTTGACGCCGGAACTTAGCACGGAGCGCCCATATTTATTATGATAGCCAACATTTTCACATGTCCTCCAAGGCAACCAGCCTTCCTATTACTGGGCCCATAAAAGCTCTAGCAAAAGCCGATGAGCAATTTATTCAGAGGAATGTGACCTGGTATGCAGTTCAAGACCTACACCTGCTGTAGAGGGTGGGTTACTGTGGGATGTGTACACAGAGAAGGCAGGACAATTATGGGTCAGACTTGGTGTACCTCCAATACTCTGCTAGAGGGAAGTGGCTCTCTTCTGAGCACTGAGGGAGAATAGCCTGGAAATCCCACAGAGCCCAGAATATCAGCTTCTTGATGCTCCCTTCTTGTCCACACAACTCCAGAGGCAGTCTGCTTTGATGGGCAGGTAAGGTGGTGTTGGAAGTCACTCCCTTAGAAAAGCAGAAGGGCCAGGCTGAGCAGACACTACGAACATCATATTAACCTACTCACAGGGAAAATGACAAAGCCGGCCTAGATCCTACGTGTGCAAACTTCAGGCATTCCCCAGGGCCTCTGATACCCAAAGCCCCAGATGGCTCTAGACCAGCCCTTCCCAGACAGCCATGAGTCCATGGATCACCCACAGGCTCCAGGAGAGGCAGGTTCTGCTTCAGCAGGACTCAGGCAGAGCAGACACCATGAATCTCTAACAAGTGGCAGGGGATGCGAATGCTGTTGGCTGCTGGACCACTGGAAACAAAACCCGGAGCATCCTAACGTTTCGGCCCCTATGATACCAGGCATTTTTCTCCTTCCATGTGATAGGCTTTGCCCCTGGCAAAGAACAAAGCTATTCCTGTAGATTGGCTGCATCATGAAATAACACATCCTTCAAAAATTCACGCCAGCTTTTTCATCCTCCAGCCTCCTTACCCACTACATTTACCACTCTCTGTCTTGTCCCGATCTGGTTCTCTTGATTGCTCTGGGCCACCTCCCCAGCTCTCCTTGCTTTTCCTAGATGGGGCTACGTCACAGTTGCTGCCCCTCCACCATAAGAACCTCTTCTCTGAATACCCACCTACTATTACTCTCAATTCAGTGGGAAGCCACACCTGCCCTTTGGTTCTCTAGTACAGCGCCCCCCCCCCCAACCTCCTGCATCCCACCTCCACCTCTCTTTCTCCACAGCACCTGAAGAAGATAGATTATTTTGTTCAGCATCCTACCTCCCTGCCCCTCACTCCCATTTCACCAAGAGGCCAAGCGTTCTGTGCCTCATTCACTGCTATATTCAAGTCTGGTTCCTCATTGACACTTGAATCTATGTTGAATCAAGAAAGAATCTGATTTATAATGAATATTTTGAAGAGCTAACCAACGTCCTCAAAGGCTCTGAGGAATTGCTTGCGTACACTCAATATGAGTGGTATTTTTTTGTTTTGTTTTTAAACCACTTCTTCAACATTTCAAAAGGATCCGGTGTTGCAGATTGCAGGAGATATTTTTATCCTGTCGTGCAAGCCTGGGCTTCGTGAAGAGAGGCATCCCCATCATTTCCAGCTTTTCATTCACTATCTGCCTGAAGAGATTCCTCCTCCTCCCTCTCTGGGGACCCACAAGAATGAGAGGCAGCCTAACAGACAGGACTCCCACGAGAAGGTTTCCTACTCCTACACAAAGAGATGAGCAGGAGGAAGGATGGGATTTCCTCATGGTGTGTGGGACCTGCATGGGGTCCCACTGCCAGTGGGAGGAAGGGCCAGCCCCAGCCTATGCTACCCAGTGATTTTGCATTGCATCTCTCCTGTATCAGGAAGGAGAGCACTTTTAGCTACAAGGCTCAGGACAGAGGCTCCGAGTAAGTCTCGTGGCAGTTACAGAATCAGAGAAGTTCCAGTCTTCCAGGAGAGCATGCACAGAGTGGCTACATCAAGCCAGCAGGGCACTGGGTCAGGCTCAGTCCAGGACCCAAGTTCCCTACTCTACTGAGCTGTGCATCTGGGTGCATACATATCTAATTACATATAAGAGCAACATGTCGACTCCTACTGGAATTGTAAGCACAATCAATGGGATACTGTCTTAGCTCACAGCAATGAGTTGCCATGTCTGTCACCCCCTGCCCTTCTCCCTAAGGATCCTCTTGCCCCCATTCCATCCTAACTAGGCATGTATCACCCATGGTCAAGGGTTCTGCTTCACCATAAACCCAGGTACATGGGTTTAATCTCAATGTTTAAAAATTAACATGTTTAATCTCAATACACAGGAGATGAAGGGAGGAGAATGAGAAGGTTCATCCTTAGCTACACAAGTTCAAGACCAGCCTGGACACAGCATTCTGTCTCCAATAAACAAACAAAACAAACCTGTCGGTTTATATCTCATGTTATAGCTTTCATTCACTCCAAGTGCAGCTCACCCGGAAGCCTAACTGGAGGCAGCCTGGGTCCCGATCTTATGTAGGATACACAGCACTCTGCTTGGCAATGGCTACCGGCAGGGGGCACGCATGCAGGATCTCTGTGGTAAGATCTAAGTTAGAATTCAGCTAAAAGCACTAAAGCTAAATCGGACCAATCATGGAGAAGTTTTGCTGTCTGGAATTGACTGTGTAGACCCTCAGAAGCCAAGAGGACAACTGTTTGGCTCAGTGCTACTCTCTGCCGACCCCCTACAACGGAGAACAGAGAATGTTGTCTACCTGTCTGCACAGCAGGGTAGAAACCACAGCGAGGGGCTGCTGAGTGGTTGCTGGGGTGTGTAATAGTTTTCTCTAGGTTCTGTGGTCTGTGACCTGAAGAGATGGAAAGAAGGAAAACCACACATTGGATTGGACACTAAGCAGCAAGTATTCAGTTCCGACTGAAACAATGGGCCCTCTGCTCCTGGTGTCTTCTCCAGCCATTAGATCTCAAAGGAAACCAGCCACTGTAAATGGTTTTACCCTTGTAAATGGGTTTACCCTTGGCCTCTGCATCAATCACACTGAAGACCTTAAAGTCTGCAACTGTAAACCCAAAGCTGTCGCCACTTGCTCCCTGGGTGAGCCACGGTGTAAATCACATGCCAAGACAGTAGCAAAGTTACCTCAATGAAATGCAATGAGATTGCCAGCGAGCATGCCTCGTCCCTTCATCTTAGAATCCCAGTCTTACACCTTAGAAATAGACATCATGTGTCCACAGTTACCAGACTTTCTGGGTAGGAGTATGGAGGCCCGAGAGATGGGCAAAGGTCACTCATTGGCATCCGTGAGAGCTAAGCTTGCTCCAGTTGTCAGGACGACACTCTCTCCGCTACTCGCGTTGGCTCGCACAACTACACTTAATTTTAGTTCATCACACATTCAGCTTGCGCTTTCTAGGAATTTTAGAGTCCCTCCATCTGTGCGCCTGCCATTCCACTCTCTCACTCTTTATTCAGCGTCTCTATCTGTTGCACGGTCTCTATCTGTTGCACGGTCACTATCTGTTGCATGGTCTCTATCTGTTGCACGGTCACTATCTGTTGCACGGTCCTTGCGAGCAGGAGAGAGAGGTCTGGGTGGGTAGACTGGTCACCATCTGTTTGTCATCTTGACAGCGCAGAGATGGCTGTCCCCTCCTGGCCCCCCACTGCCTTGTGCGCTCTGTCCTCCCCTGATGGTCCAGGTCTAGATCTACAGCCCACTTCCGTCAAGGGCAAAGCAAAGGTTTCTTCGAGGTTTGCAAGCCACTGAGAATGAGGTCACCACTGTCAATTAAGGCTCACACCAGAATCGAAAGGAAGGTTTCCTTTTCAGAAGTGTTTTAAATACACTTCAGACTGCTTAGGAGGAGACCAGGCAGTTGGACCTCATTCAATTGTGTACAATTGTTAAAATAACACATGTAATGAGGAGCTGAAGGCCGGGCTTTGAGACTGCCAAACAATGGATGCTGAGGTGCCAGGATGCAGGCTAGACCATTCCTGCAGTTCTGGCTATCTCAGGACTGCTCAAGGGGACACAACTGTGACAGCATGGTTGTCTCTGGGACCAAGGAGCAGATGCATTCATTTCTCATCTCTACCAGAGCCTTGGTCAAAAGCCACACCACTTGAAATGGCTGTATGATCTTCAAAATGCCACCCAGTGTTAAAACAAAACAAAAAACCCTAGCAATTAAGTATTCAAATTATTGAGACTGGTTTGTTATACCCACAAGTGGTGTATCCTAGGAAAGCAGAGGGTGTGGCATTATTTCTTAAGAAGCCTCAGAAGGGCATTTGATTTGGGGATGGATACTGTGTGTTCTGAGATGGCTATTTGTGCGGATGAATGCTTTGGAGACTTAGAGCTTTCGGGAAAGTGGGGCCTGGTTAAAGTTCTCTTCTTCCTGCACTCTTGGTTGCTTTAATCTTTTATATCCACACATAGACCAGATGGAAATGGAGGTCCCCGTTCTTTGAAGATATAGAGGTACAGAAAGCGATGAGATGTTGTGGATAAACAGACATTTAGCGTTCTCTGTCTGGTCACTTCTCTTTTTCCCTGGGATAGAAGTTCTGGCTTCTGTGACTAAAATGCCCCTTAGGACTCAATACAATATTTAGTGACTGCACGGCACATACAAAACTCACCTGGGCACCGTGCCTGGCTCCCTTTGGAAAAGACACCCTGGTCAGCCATTACTCCTTAGCAGTGGCTGCAAGCACCACCCTAGACACATCTGTCCATCTTTCACCAGCTCCTAGCTCACTGGCTCTCTCTAGTGCCGTCTCTAGGACTGAACACGTTCAGTTGTCTTCTTGGCCACGAGCAAGGCTTTTCATCACATCTTGACAATGCCCTGTTCCACCTGAGGGCCATGTTCCTCCATTCAGCATGCTGGAAGCCAATGGGCCTGGTGTCTACATTCTCCAGGCAAGGTGGCAAGCCTCAGGAGGGGTGGAATATTTCTAAAAAGGATGCCATATGCCAAGCCTTCCAGAAGCTAACCACTGTGGTTGGGCTACAACCATTGCTGAGTTACATAGTAAAACCAAAGGCATGATACAGGGAGAGAGATGGGAGGCACCCGAGGGAGATATCCTGCACAGTCACTGAAGACAAATGCAAGCCTTCCAGAGAGGAGAAACACATTCATTTGTTCATCTCCCCATCCACCCGGCCAGTCATTGAACAGTCACATTGGTGTAACGGAAGTATGAAATACATTAGGTAATACTTTATAGGACGTGGTTTGCTCATTCATACCTCTAGAACGTAAGGAGCCAGGATAGAAACTCCACTCATCTTTAATAACTGTCTCCTTTCAACTGGCATCAGGGTTGTGACTGTCAATATCCTACAGGAGTCGAAGATGTCCCATTGAAGGCTGAAAACTTCAAGTTTAAAAACTGGTTGGTATCGGGCTGGAGAGATGGCTCAATGGTTAAGAGCACTGACTGCTCTTCTGAAGGTCCTGAGTTCAAATCCCAGAAACCACATGGTGGCTCACAACCATCAGTAATGAGACCTGATGCCCTCTTCTGGTATGTCTGAAGATAGCTACAGTGCACTTACATACAATAAATAAATCTTTGAAAAAAATTGGTTGGTATCAGACACAAATTTGTTTTCATATCCATTTAGTTTTTTTTTTAATGATTTATTTATTTTTATTTTATGTACATTTTTTTGGTAGCATGTATGTCTGTGTGAGGTTGTCAAATCACTTGGAACTAGATTATGGACAGTTGTGAGCTGTCATGTGGGTGCTAGGAATTGAACTTGGGTCATCTGGAAAAGCAGCCATTAAGGCTGAACCATCTCTCCGGCACCTAGCCTTTAAAATCAGCTTAGTCATGGCAGCTTGAGCTGTCTGCATGCCCTCAGGACTACACTAGGCATCTGCTGCTGGACAGAGGTGGCCCTTACTGCTTGGGAGGCAGCCTGAAGCGTCCTAGCTCTAGGCTGCTGAGTGGCACATCACACAGACACAGGAAAGCCTCCTCTGAGGTTCCTTTGCCCTCCCCCTCCATAGAGTCACGTCCTGAGGAAGTTTCTCACCTGCATGTCTGAAAGCCTGTCAGTGTCCCCCAACAACAAAAACCCTGTCTCTGTGCCCCTTCCTCTTACCAGTCATACCCTGTCCTCTTAGCAGCCCCCAAATACCCTGAACACCCTCTATCTGGCTGCCATGTTACAGTGCCATGACTGTTTCCCTTGTAAGGCTGAGGCATGGTCTGATGGAAGCCAGGCCAATCAGATTATTGTTATGGGAAAATAGAGTTTGGAGCGAGGGAGGGGAATAGTAAGTTAGAAATCCAAGTGTCCCATGTCTTTTTTTCCTGCCTCCCCAGTCTTGCCAGGAAACCTGAGCTCATTTGGAAAGGGATGGGTCTCTGCTGCTTTCAATAAAAGAACAAGCCAGATCCCAAAATAATAGGCAGCAAGAAATAATATCAGGGCAGAAAATTTTGAAATGGAGACTAAAAGGAAATAAATACATAGAATCCAACAAAAAATTGGCTCTTCCAGTCACTAGATCAAGGCAATCAAACAATTGAACCAGGTGGTTATACTACCATGGTGGTACTGTAATCCCAGCACTTGGAAGCTGGAGGCAAGAAGATGAGGAGGAGCCCAAGGCCATCCTTGGCTATACAGTGAGGGCAAGGTCAACCTAGGATATATAAGACAAGGTCTCAAAAAATGGTTCTTAGAAAAGATAAAAGATTGGCAAACCAATAGTCAAACTAACACCACCACCACCCCAAAGATAGAAAAGAACCAAATTAATAAAATTATATGTGGAAAAGGGGACAATATAATAAATTTCAACTGAGATCCAGATAATGACTTTGGGATATCCTGAAATGTAAATTGCAGAAAGTGAGAAAATCCAGAATAAACGAACTGTTACGTATATATGTTCTACTAAAATGTAATCAAGAAGATATAAACAGCTTCAAGAGACTCACAACAAGCAATGCAATGAAAGCAGATCTATCTATATCTATATCTATATCTATATCTATATCTATATATGTATATATCTATATCTATCTATATATCCCACAAAACCCATGAAGAACCAGATGAGATTCATTGTTGAACTCTATATAACTTTTTTTTTTTTTTGGTTTCTCAAGACAGGGTTTCCCTGTGTAGCCCTGGCTGTCCTGGAACTCACTTTGTAGACCAGGCTGGCCTCGAACACAGAAATCTGCCTGCCTCTGCCTCCCAAGTGCTGGGATTAAAGGCATGGGCCACCACTGCCCAGCCATATAACTTTTAAAAAACAACTAACACCTATATACACAAACTATTCTACAAAATCGAAAAGGAAGATAGACTCCCAAATTTACTCTATGAATGCAGTATTACCCCATACCAAAACCATAGAACACGCATGCATGGGTGTGCTCATGCACAGACACACACATACACACAGACACAAACAACTACAGGCCATTTTTCCATCATGAACATAGGTGCAAAAATGTCTCAGTAGAATCCTTGCAAATTATACAGAAGGAATATTAAGAAGATTGTATACCATGACTAAGTTGTTTTTATCACAGGGATACAAGATTGGTTCAATATACGCAAATCAATAAATGTAATACAACAAATAAATAGACTTTAAATTATATGATCTTCTCAACAGATGTAAAAAGGCTTAGACAAAGTTAAACATCCTTTCTGATAAACGTCCCAAAGAATCTAGGAGTAGAAGAAACACATTTCAACAGATTAAAGAATGAAGGTGTTAATACAGCAAACCTACAGCCAATCTAATACTAAGTGAAGGAAAACCACGAATTTGTTCCAAATCAGGAACAGGGCAAAGATGCTTTCTTGCTCACTGTTCCTGTACAATACAGTCCTCCAACTACCTGCCAGGAAACACTTACATCTGAAAGCCCTTTAAATAAAGTGGGATACAAAAATCAACCTACGAAACCCAGCAGCGTTTCTGTCAACAAGTAATGGATCTGTATGGCAGAAATGAAGAAAACAATACCATTCACGATTGCTTTAAGAAAAACAAAATATGTAGGCATAAAGGTAACGAAGGAAGTGAAAGAGCTGTGCAGTGAAAACTTTGAAGGAAGAGATCAAAAATGGAAAGAGTTTCCATATCCATACACTGGCAGGACCAACAGTGTAACAATGACTGTACCATCAAAAGTGACCCTCAGAGCTAGTGTAATCACCATCGAAATCCCAACTAGATTCTTCATTGAACTAGAAAAAGAATCCCAAATCTTATATAGATGTACAAAGAGCTCCAAATAGCCTGAGCAATCCCAAGCAGAGTGAGCAATGCTGGAGGCATCTCTACCATCAAACTACACTACAAAGCCATAGGAACAAAACCAGCATGGCGCTGGCCCTGAAAGAGACATTAAATCATCATGGCTCCAGTTCCAGGGAATCCAACACCTTTTTCCCCCCTGCCTCCAAGGATACCAGGCACACAAACGGCACACAGACATACATGTAAACAAAACACCCACATGCGTAAAATAAATATCTTTTAAAAATTAAAAACCAAAACAAACCATCCAGTCAACAAGTGGGCTAATTAACTTACAAAGTTCTCAAAAGGAGAAACATGCAGCCAATAAATATTGAAAATGTATTCAACAGCCAGGGCCATTAGGGAAATGAAATTTAAAACCACTTTACCATTCCATCCTATCTAATTCATAATGTTTCATTAGGAAAGCAAAGAGTGACACATGCTGTCCAGGATGTGAGGGAAGAGGCGCCCTGTGATGCTGTCCAGGATGTGAGNGAAGAGGTGCCCTGTGATGCTGATGCAGGATGTGAGGGAAGAGGCTCCCTGTGATGCTGTCCAGGATGTGAGGGAAGAGGTGCCCTGTGATGCTGATGCAGGATGTGAGGGAAGAGGCTCCCTGTGATGCTGTCCAGGATGTGAGGGAAGAGGTGCCCTGTGATGCTGATGCAGGATGTGAGGGAAGAGGCTCCCTGTGATGCTGTCCAGGATGTGAGGGAAGAGGTGCCCTGTAATGCTGATGGTGGCAATGGACTGACATTATCACTATGGAAGCCACCGTGGATGTCCCACAAGAACTAACCACATGTACCAACTATCATCAGCTATATTTAAGTCCGAGGTGTGTACCAAGAGAACTCTAAGTCAATACATCAAAATGATACTTCAACATCTGTGTCTACTCTTCCAGTATTCACAATTACCATGAAACAGACCACCCTAGACGTCCACCCACTGATGGATTCAGAAAACAGGCTACATATATGCAATATATTTTTACATGATTTTATAGCTTAAATCTTTTCAAATATATTTACTCATTTTTATTTCATGTGAGAGTGTTTTGTCTGCATGTATGTGTGTACCACATATATACAAAGCCCACAAAGGTCAGAAGACAACACCAGAGCCTGGAACTAGAGTTACTATGGGTATGAACCACTGTGTGTGTGTGTGTGTGTGTGTGTGTGTGTGTGTGTGTGTGTGTGCTGGGCATAGAACCTGGGTCCACTAGAGTTACTATGGGTATGAACCACCGTGTGTGTGTGTGTGTGTGTGTGTGTGTGTGTGTGTGTGTGCTGGGCATAGAACCTGGGTCCTCTGCATGAGCAACCAGTGTTCTTAACCATTGAGTCACCTCTCTAGCCCATACAAGGAAATTTTAATCACCTGCAAAGAAAAAAGTAAAGCATGATATTTCAGGAGAATGGAAGGAACTGGATAATGTTGTGTTAAATGAAACAAGTCAGGTCCAGAAAGACAAATGCTACAATGTCTTCCATATGCAGACATTAGCACATAAAAGTACAATGGAGACCACAAGAGGGAGAGTGAGAAGGAAAAGAACTTAACAAAGGAGGAGGAGGAGGAGGAGGAGGAGGAGACAGTGTAAGGAAATTCATGTGATGTAAAAGCAGAATCAGGGAGCTATGTGTGTGGGGGTGGGTAATGAGGACCAGAAGAATAGGGGAAGTAAGACTGGGCCGGAGAGATGAGAATACTCGCTGGTCTTCCAGAGGGCTCAGGTCAATTACCAGCACCCACATGGAAGCTCACAGCCCTCTGTTGTTCCACTCTAGATCAGACGCCCCCTTCTGGCCACCTCCAGCACAGGGCTTGCATCTGGTGCACAGACATCAATGCAGGTAAAACAACCACACACATAAAATCATTTATGTTATAGAAAGAAAGGTAAGAAAAAGAAAAAAACAAAGAGAAAAAAACAAAACAAAACAAAACAAAACAAAAAACAAAAAAAAAGAAAGAAAGGGAAGAAAGAAATCTGGAATGGCTTCGTTCACGTCAAAGGAGATTTCAAATTGAAGAGCACTGCCATAGTGAAGGGGATAATTTCATGATAACAGAGGCGTCGCATAATCATAAAAACAGAGCAACTCAAATCTCAAGAGGCAAAAATGGGCTAATCAAAGGTTCGAAGCTAGTGTGAACTATACAAGGTCCTGTCTCTGAAACCAAAAGCTGGGGAAGTGGTTCGGGGGTACAGAGCTCGCAAAGAATAGAGGAAGCCCTGGCTTCCAACCCTAGCACTGTAAATAACAATAAAATAAAATAATCACCGATACCTAGATACTAACACCAGCTGCAAAACACATGAAGAAAAAATAATAGACTTGCAAGGAAAAATTGGCAAGCATACATTAACAGCCTGGAATTTCAGACAGGAAAATCAGGAAAGGTGTAGAGGGTTTGAACACTATGAACCCAAACAATCTACTGTCAAAAACATACACTCGACAACAGAAGACTGTATATTTAAATACACATGAGCACTGAACAAGGCCATAAAACAATTATCCCTAAGTGCAAAAGGATTCGGCCTCAAGGGCAGAATTCGTACTGGCTCCCCAGGGCAGGGGGCAGCTAGGCAGAGGCTCCCGTCACAGTTATTCACTGTGGTAGAATGCTACCCTTGCATCCATCCCATCCCAAGGCAATATCGGCATCCCTGGCCCTACCCCTCAGGACCTGCGGCAGGGACTAGACTTACAATGTGTTACAAAAAGATATGTTCCTTCTGCAGTGCTCTTAGGCACACAGTAATGGCATCTCTGAAGGGCAGTGCAGCTGACTGCCAGGACTCTCTGCGGCAGGACCCTGCTATGGCTAGCTTCAGTTGTCAACTTGACACACCCAGAAAGAGGGGACCACAGTTGAGGAGTTTCCTCCTTCAGGTTGGCACGTCTGTGGGACATTTTATTGATTGCTAAGACACAAGGACCATCCCACTGAGGGCGGTGTTAGAAAGGTAGATGAGCATGAACCTGGGAGCAAGCCAGGAAGCAGTGCTCCTCTGAGGTCGCGGCTTCAAGTTCCTGCCTTGGCTTCCCTTGATGAGGGACTATATAGGCAGAAAGCTAAATTAATAAGCCTTTCCTTCCTAATTGCCCACCATAGCAACAGAGGCCAAACTAAAACAGACCGTACGCACACATGGAGAAAGCCACCATTCTGCCAATAGTCCTCAGCAGGAACTAGCGACCTAGGCGCCGACGTGTTGAGCTGAAAACTGAAGAACACTTTGGGAGAGCGGTGACCTGAGTGGGTGACCCTGTCACCTCCATTTGCACTGTGTCAGTGTTCCCGAGCTAAAGATCTGAAACCGGTGGCTAGGAATCTCATTCCATTTCCCATTTCTCTCTCAAGTTCACACTCAGAGCCCCGAGGGGTTCTCACGGAAGATACTGAGGGCATCTCTTTACATCATTTCTGTATTCAACTCCCCAATTCTTTTGTAATACTGTTGGGTGTTTTTAAACTAAATTAACAAGGCGTGAGCAAACTGCCCTGCTCCTGTGGAAGCCGTATACAAGAGCACTAGACGCATCTTTATACAGGGCCCAACCAACGTACTCTTCCCCCCTCCGCTCTGAACTAGTGCATTTATTCACTTTACATCCTGATCACTGCCCTGCCTCCTGTTGGTCCTCCCCTCACACAGTCCCTTTCCCCATCCCTTCTCTTCTGAGAGGGTGGAGATTCCCTCTGGGTTACCCCCAAGCCTGGCACATCCAGGTTGTATCTGTATCTTAGCAATGGAGGTCTAGGCACATCCTCTCCCACTGAGGCCGGACAAAGCAGCCCAGATAGGGGACCAGGATCCATAAGCAGGCAACCGATTTTCAGATAGCCCCACTCCAGTTGGTGTGGGACCTGCATGAAGACTGAGTAGCACATCTTGGGCCAAGGTCCAGCTCATGTATGCTATCTATCTGGTTGGTAGTTCAGTCTCTGAGAGCCCCCAAGGGTCCAGGTTCGTTGACTCTCTTGGTCTTCCTGTGGAGTTCCCATTCCCTTCGGTTCCCTCAATCCTTCCCCTAACCCTTCCATAAGAGTCTCCAAGCTCCATCCAGCATTTGGCTGTGGTCTCTTCATCTGTTTCGGTCAGCTGCTGGGTAGAACCTCTCAGAGGACAGTCATGCTAGGCTCCTGTCTGGTTGTCCTGGTGGAAGCAGAGCATCATTCACGATGTCAGAGATTGCTGCTTGCCCAAGGGATGGGTCTCAAATTGGGCCAGTTACTGGCTGGCCTTTCCTTCAGTCTCTGCTCCGTCCCTGCATTTCTTGTAGGCAGGGCAAATTTTGGGTCGAAAGTTTTGTGTGTGGTTTGGTGTCCTTATCTCTCCACTGGGGGTCCTGCCAGGCTACAGGAAATGGGCACTTCAGGCTCCATAGCGTCACTGCTAATACGGTGTACTTATAATGTTAAAGAGTAGTGTGATGGTTAGTTTTAACTGTCAAGTTGCCACAATTTAGAATTCCCTGAAAAGAGAGTCTCAGGGGCTGCCTAGTCATGTTGATCTGACGGTCGGTCTGTAGGGGATTGTCCTGGTTACCTGAAGTGATGTGGGAAGACCCCAGCTGAAAAGTGGGGGACACAATTCCTTGGTTTGAGACTCTGGACTAGATAGGAATAGAGTATGGAACATCCCTCTCTGTTGTTGACCACGAATGTGATGTGGCTGGCTGGCTGCCACCATGACCTGTCGGTAGTGATGGACTGTAACCCAGAACTGTGAGCTAAAATAAACCCTTCTTCTAGGTTGATCTCTATCCGAGAAGTTCATCACAGCAATGGAAACGGAAGTAGGACAAGGGAGAATGCAGAGCAGTCTGATGCCTCCTTCACTGGGAAGAATGAGCACACATCCTCGCTTGACCTACTGTCGAGGGTACACCATCACCCAACCAGGTCACAGAGGACTGACTGGCTAATCTTGGGAAAACCAAGCTTCATCAAGAATTTGCGTTGCTGTCCACTGAGCTGCAGGCCCTGGAGGAGCACCAGGGCAGGGTGTGAAGATCAAGTAGGGGTATGAGGACACAGTATCGTTCCTGAGAAGAAAAGCAGTGTCGAACTTTTCACGGAGAGAACTTTTGTATCTGGAAATGTATTTTCCTACTCTTCAGCATCTCCAATGACCACAGAAACAACTGCGTTCAGTAAAACCAAGGGTCCCAATGCTTATTGCCTGCATGTCGAGCTTGACATGGGACTGACCCCGTCAGTCATGCCTACCCGACCCACTGGCTTGATGAAACCACCCAGGGGTGGAAGTGGACGTACACCAAGTGACGTGGACAGTTAGCAAAGAATTCTTGCTGCCCAGCATCTCAAATGTGTTTGCCCTCTACCAAGGAACGGCTCCAAAGGTCACTCAGGAATCTGTTATGTCATTAAATCTATTCTTGAGTTAAAAGCTTATCACTAGACAGGGAATTTAGAAAGACCAAGGTCCAAAAATACCTGGAGTAATACCTGTATAAGTTTAGTACCATATGGAACCCAAATGTCAGACACTAAGAAACTAGATCTTGTGGTTGGTCCCTCCCGTCACTCAGAACTCTGCAGGACCTGTTGTTTACATCACCCACGCTATGACTAGTACACATAAGATTTGATTAATCATGACTTGTTTTTTAATTTCTACCAAGTCTTAAGATTATTTAGTGTTTTTCTATTCTTATTTTGTGCTATTATGAGAAACACCTCCAGTTTGAAAGCCTGCAGTTGCAAAACTTGCCCCTGAGAATCTCTCCTCAAAAAAGCCTTGTAGTTAATGTAATGTTTGCATTTGGAGATGCAATTTAGCTGGGGGTGGTGGTGTCGAGTAAAGAATGCGGGGGTCAGCTTGTAAATATCTCAGGAAAATATTTTGTCTTATACAGAACACATAAAATATGTTCTTTAATTTAGCCAATATGTTTAAAAGATAGCAATGCTCTTTTAGAGCTGGGCAATTATTAAAGTTTCTGAAATTTCTGTCCTCTTTTTTATAGACTTACCAATGTTTGAATTATGATTACTCATTTTGTGCTCAAAGTATAAATTTTCCTCTTCTCTTCCCAACCTCTCTTGTGAAAAAGGAAGTGAGTTTCTGCTGAGGCATTGAGCTGATGTCTAATATTTTATAAGCCTTTGAGATGTGTAACTTAATACTTGGATATGTGCTAATTTGTTTTATAATGTAATCAATAATACGGTATTGTGTGTTAATTAGTTCAACCACACATATATGACACACGTACACACACACACATACTGTCTGGGAATGTGTGGTTACAGTTCTGTGGGAAAAATAATTTGCCAGTATTCTCTGACTCATAAAAAATTAATGCAGGAGGTCAAACATCTAAATAACAATGAAATACATTTACCATAAAAAGAGACTCAAGTCCTATAAAGTAACTTCTCTGATGACAATAAACCTGAGTCACAAAGCAATGACAGAATACCCAAATATTTGAAAGTAAAATATAGTAGTCCACCTTACCTATGGGGGATATGTTCTGAGACCCCAGTGGATGTCTCAAATCAAACTCTACATATACTGTATTTTCCCCATATATACACACCCATGGTAGAATATATATCTGTGGTAATATATATTCCCCATAGATACACTAGGAACAATTTGAGCTCAGGTTCAGTGAGAAACATTGCCTAAAAAAAGACAAGGTAGAGAGTGTTACCCTCTGTCCTCCATACACCAATATACAGGCATGTGTGCGCATACACGCATGTGTACACACACTTGCTCATACTGCATTTGAGTGAGGGCATGAAGCAAATGAAACTCTTATACACTGCAGTCAGAAATGTGAAATTGTAAAATTTCTTTATAAAACATTCTGGCAGTTTCTAAAAAAGTTAAACATACGCCTACTGTATGGCCCACCCAGCCATTCCAATTCTTGTGTGTTTATCCAAGAGAAATGTAGCATATGCCTGTGTAGAAATCTGCACACAAATGTTTCCAGGAGCTGTATTTGTGATAGCCATAGGCTGAAATCAACTCGAATGTCCGTCAATGGGTGGATGGGTGAGTTGCCTTATATCTGTCTCTACAATGGAAAACCACTCGGCAGTAGAGGCTGGGAGCATTAACTCATGCTAAAACCTAGGTGGATCTTAAAATTATTATGCCGAGTGAAGGAAACCACTCACACTCCAGTCAGAAAAGCACTTAGGCCATTGATTCTATTTCCATGAAATTCTAGACTCCACAGAGCAATCTGTGTGACCGGGGAGGATTGCAGACTCTCGCCTACAATGCAGGGCAGGAGTTGACAGCAAAGATCTCGAGGTGAAGGAAGAGGCTTCCGTGTGTGTTAAGGAGGAAAGTTCCTTAGACTGATTTTAAACTCAGTACCGTTTATTCGGATGAAGCCAAACAAAACACAATTGGAAAGTGTAGGCAGCTCCCAGAAGCAGAGCCAGCTCTAAAGACTCCAGCCCACTTTGAGATCAAACAGCATTTGGAGAAAAACAAAAGCGAGGGACATAAACCCTGTGCTTAGTCCAGTTCATCATCCAGTCAACTGGTAACAGCTCAGCGGACTGGCTACAGAGAACCCTGGAACATACCAAAGCTTCGTCCCTGCGATTAGACTCTACAGTATCAGTGATGTACTCAGTTGACCTGGTGCAGATGCCCAGTGCAACATCAGGGGACCTTTGCCACCTCCTGTTTCTCACGGGTGACGGGCTTTTCTTCACCTTGATTGTTACGAGGACTCACGGGTGTGTGTGCATATGTTCAAAATTACCAACCGACACACAGAACGTGTGTAGTATATTCTATAGTAAATCGAGCCTAGCAGTGGTATTTTTAGAGAAAAAGAAAAGAGACTAAAAATGAAAGACGGTACCCTACCTACTCCTCAGCCCATGGCCCAGGAGATAGAGTGCTCGCCTTGCATGTATACAATATTGGCTTCTTTTAAAATCCTGTTATATGGGTAAGAGCACCCGACTACTCTTCCGAAGGTCCAGAGTTCAAATCCCAGCAACCACATGGTGGCTCACAACCACCCGTAACAAGATCTGATGCCCTCTTCTGGAGTGTCTGAAGACAGCTACAGTGTACTTACATTTAATAAATTAATAAATCTTTAAAAAAAAAATCTGTTATTTTAAACATGCACTTTAAAATCTTGTTATAAATCTTTTGGTGTTCCTGAGGGAGAAAAAGGAGTGGGGCATCAAGTCCTGGGAGTCTAGGGGTAGACTACTAATAAACTCCCAATGACAAATCCCAAATTCCTTTAAATTAAATGCGGTGTCCTGAAAATACACATTATTTCCTATTGCATGGCTGATCTGTGTTGGTGAACTGTATGATAATCCTATTACCAGCTATCACTTAAACCATGTAACACACACACACACACACACACACACACACACACACACACACACACAGACCTTACCCACAAATCTTAAGTTAGATGGGTTAGTGGGCACAAGATGTATATACAGTTTTCTTTGTGGCTTTCTTTTTTTAAAAACTTTGTTACATTTCTTTATTCATTGGGGTGGGTATTGCCACATCACACACCTGTGCAGGTCAGAGTGCACGTCTGAGCAGCTGGTTTTCTCCTCTCACCAGATGCGTCCTAGAGATAAGCTCACATCATCCAGCTTGGCTGCAAGTGCCTGGTCCACAGACCCTTCTTGCTGGCAGCCATCTTTGTGGCTTCCCTGCCCATGGCACTTCTCAGTAGCATAACTTCAGCTTCCACCTGCATGCCCACAGTCCCTGATGGCCTCGCCTCCCTCCTCTTTTGTCCAGAAAGGATACTTAGTATCTTTGTTGTTCTGACAGAGCCCTGCAGATATGGTAGAAAACCTTTTTGCCTGTTTCTTTGCCAATCGCAGCCTTCGGTCTTCATGCCACAGTCCTAGAGCTATGGCAGAGGGCTGGGGGAAAGGGCAGTACAGTCACCCTGTGAAAACATACACCTGGGATTTCAGTCACAGCTGATGTTTCTTATGATGGTAGAAAAATAAAAAATGATGAGCACAACCAACAAAAAGTCTGACCATTTCTCATCCCCTTTCTAGGATGAGCAGTCGGTACCATTACAATGCTTCATATGTAAGGGTTTCAAATACATACAAGGCTCACGTTCTCTAGAATTAAGGTAATAATGAAAACGTATCTCTCTCTCTCTCTCTCTTTTTTTTTTTTTTTTGTTGTTGTTGTTGTTTTTCGAGACAGGGTTTCTCTGTATAGCCCTGGCTGTCCTGGAACTCACTTTGTAGACCAGGCTGGCCTCGAACTCAGAAATCCACCTGCCTCTGCCTCCCGAGTGCTGGGATTAAAGGTGTGAGCCACCACGCCCAGCAACGCATCTCATTTTGAACCATGCAAAGTTGATAGAAATAAGCAAGTCTGGCTAAAGCGGTTTTTGGCTTGTCAGGGAAGGATCAGTTAGGGGTCTAATTTCTTCAGGACATTCTCTTTCCCCTTTGCTCATAATAGCTCAATGCTGCCTACCCTCAGAGCACTTAGCATGTTGCAAAGCGCTTTGCAAACAACAATCTCATGAAAATACGGGTTCTCACTTATAAGACCCGGATTGGGATCCAAGAATCTGCCTTAGCCAGGTATGCTAACACATGTTGCTGGTCCCAGGCTAGCAAGGTCTAACAAGTAGTTGTTCTCAAAGTAGGGTAGCATGGCCTATAGCATCAGTGGCACCTGGAAACTTGGGAGATGTTTGAGTTTAGGGGCTTGATGTCAACTTGACAAGATGTACCTAGTTGATCAACCTCTGGGCATGTATGTGACAGAATTTCTAGATTGGGAAGGATCCACTGAGGTGGAAGATGTGCCCTAACTATGGTCTTGGTCCAGTCCATGGACTGGATTCATGGAGAAGGCAAGCTGAGTCCCAGCTTAGGTCAACCCTGCTCCCTGACTACAGACACAGCGTGATCCGATGGCAGATACCCTCAGTTCTTCCTCCCATGGCGGTCATATGCTCAAACCCTGGGCCAAAATAAACTCCCCCATCCTACATTGCTTTTTTTGCTGGGTGTTTTTTCCCAACCCCCCACAGCAATGAGCAAGCAGCGACCAATACAGGACCCTCTCCCCATTTCCTGAATCAGAATGTCTGGTGGGGGGAGCCCAGCCATCGCCATCAGCAGACCCTCAGGTGGTTCTGGCATATTCCAGAACCACTGGCAGAGAGAGAGAGAGAGAGAGAGAGAGAGAGAGAGAGAGAGAGAGAGAGAGAGAGAGAGAGAGAGAGAAACACTACCTGAGCACAGCTGTCTTGAAGCAGCTCATTTCAAAGGGCTAAGGGAAAAAAAACATGGAAACTTCAGAAGAAAGCCTAGTTACACAGGGCTATTTTAAACCACAATGTGTTTATGCGTTCCAAGAGACCTCGTCA
The DNA here is from genome assembly GCF_900095145.1 of Mus pahari. NCBI lineage: Eukaryota > Metazoa > Chordata > Mammalia > Rodentia > Muridae > Mus > Mus pahari. Next base: position 93,991,453 of record NC_034596.1, read on the forward strand.
GCTCTAATTTTATTTTTTTTTTTTATGAAAGAAAATACCAGCGAAACCACACAAGCATGCAAACATTCTTGCTGACAAGGTACAGTGTGTGCTGCACCATCCTGAGCTCCTTCCTTCACGTGTTTATAATAAACATAACGCAGCCTTCTTCTTTGTTCAAGCCCTCCTCCATCAGTGATCCCATGTGTAACAGAGAAGGCACAACTTTTTACATACCTTAGATAATGCTTGAGAATGTTACAAAATGGCCAGGAAAAAAATAAACCACAACATGGGGCCCAGGGTTGCAGCCCATGTGGAAAGGCACTTCTTAGCAAACAGGGGTCTCTCTCAGGCTCCACTACTGAATCAGAATCACACCAGGGGATATGCGGGGGGGGGGGGGGCGTTGACTGGTATCAGAGAAGCTGCCCAAACCTGCCGCCATTGTTGTCATCTAAGCATGAGGACTGGACTTCAGATCTACAGAACCCCGTGATTGTGCGTGGATGTCTCCACCTCTGCGCAAACTTCCGTGAGGTGGTAAAGCAGAGGCACAGAGGAGGCTCATGGAGCATAAGGTCAGACATAAAGTCATGGTGGGAGGGGCTTAAGACAACAATGGCTGATATAAGGGCTCATGAGATGCTCCTGTGAATGACAGAACATCCTCGACTGCATTCTTAATTTAGACAGGGAGGTGAATGGGTTATAGAATTTCTTCTAATTTATAGATTGAGAAGGGGAAAAGCTAAATGAACTACTTAAGGGCAAAGCTTATCATTAGCAAAGGGCTTAACCAAAAGTGTGCTTCTTATTAATGTAACATTACATCACCTGGAAATCCTGAGAGGAAAATTTCCAGGGAAATATGGGATGTGATTGTGACAGTCTGCTCCTTATTCAAAACTTAATTTCGTTTTTTTAAAATTTGATTAGGGGTTTTTGGTCTTGTTTTTCTTATATGTACCTGTAGTATACATGTGGACACATGTATATGTGTTCATCTGTATCATGGGTGTGTGTGTATGTGTGTGTGCATGTGTGTGCTCACATGCACATGTACACTCAAGTGTATAAGCCTCTGGAGTCTTCCATAGCCTCTCTCCCCATATCCATAGAGGCAGGGTGTCACAATTGAACCCACAGTTCATGAACACAGGTTAGTCTAGCTAGCCTGCTTTGGGGACCTCTCTCCATCTTCCTGGCAATGGAATTAGAGGTGGGCCACCATGTCCACCTAGCATTTACACAGGGTTCTGTAGATCTGAAGTCTGGTCCTCATGCTTAGACGACAAGCATTTTATCCTCTGGGCCACCTCCCTAGGCCTGGTCTTCAGGCTTTATCGGCATATATACCCATTGTCCACGGCACTTGCTTTATAAGCAGTCCTCCCCAAATGCACCCCTTCCTGTCCCCTCTCATCCCTCTCCTCCCCGAGTGGTCCCTTTACTTCATTTTACAGCTCAGTTGTCCTTTAACAGCAATAAATTAGCATCAAGACTCACATTCCCCAAGACCTATGGCCATCCCTGCTTTGCCCATGTGTGGATAGTCATCTTCTCTCTCCTTTCTTCCTATGGAATGCACATAGTAAGTAAAGGCGGTGGAAGGGGATGGGCGGGGGGGAGGAGCAAGACACAATGAGCATCTATGGGAATGTCAGCTGATACCCTTGTGTGTATTAACCAAAACCACTGGCTCTAAAGGCCCCACCCCCGTGCGCTGTGCTTTATAGACAGCGCCTTTTCTTAGTAGATTTAAGGTTTATGCAACTCTACAAGAAGCAAGTCAATCATCAGCACTTTTGCAACCCACTCCCACTTTGTGACTCTTACCTTTGATTATTCGAAATTTGATATCTGTAACTTTTCCACTGCTCTGTGATGTCACTGCTGTGCCTGCCAGGCTGGACTACAACCATAAATCTACACTGCGCGTGTTCTGACTGACCCGGCCACCGGCTTCCTGTCTTTCCCTCTCTCAAGACTCCCTATTCTCCGAGATACAACACTGACATCAGGACAGCTAATAAGCAGGGAATGTCTGAGAAGCATTGAAGTGAGCCGTGTGTGTCTCGCTTTCAGCGGAAAGCTAGAAATGAGGAGGGTTAGGGAGGAAGGCGTGTGGAAAGGCAGGCAGGTCCAAAGCTGGGCTTCTTGTGCCAGATGTGAAGGCAAATGAGAAATTCTTGAAGAAAATGAGAAGTCTACTCCAGAAAACACACGCACGAGAAGATGGGAAGAGCTGACCAATAGGGCAAACCTCATTGCTGTCTTATTTGAAGATAGCAGCCATCAGTATGGAGGTCAGACCCTCCCGCAGCAAAAAGAGGGCAGCTCACCAAAGGTGCAGGTGATCAGTAGCGTGCTTCTGGGGAGGAGGGAGGGAGAGGGAGGGCATGAGCAGACACCTACACGAGAAAGTGTGGGGACCAGGGATCAACATCAAGTGTCTTCCTCTGTCACTTTTCTCCCTCTTTTTTTTTTTTCTATTTTATGTGTATCAATATGTGTCCTCAATAGATTGACCATTGTTGAGGTTATCACACTCCTAATCAATAGCATTAACAGTTGGGACTATATACCTCCACACATAAGGGACACCCCAAGTCCTAACCATAACAGATATGTGCATTTTTTTTGCTTTGTTTTGTTTTTGACATAAAATCTAGTGCATACTTAATAGACTACAGTATGCCATAAACACTTTTGTATGCATTGCCAAACCAGGAAAACACCATGTGACTCGCTTCACTGCAATTCTGTTCTCACTGTGGTGCTCAGAAATAGAACCCACAATACTTCCACGGGATGCATGCACTTAATGCTTTCTCTGTAATGGAAAACAAAACCAAATAAAACCAGAAACTACTGCTTGTCTGTCAAGGCGCCCCTGGACCTCTTTTTCTTAATCCTTAAACAGAGGAAATATCCAAGTAACCTTACTAAATAGGTCCCTGAGTCTTCAAAAGGCTTCTGCTGGGTTGGGTGTGATGACACTTGCCTTTGAACCAGTTGGGAGGCAGAGGCAGGTAGAGCTCTGTGAGTTCAAGACCAGCCTGGTCTACATGGTGAGTTCCAGGCCAGCCTGGGCTACAGAGTGAGACCCCGTATCAAGAAATGAATGAATTAATAAAGTAATTAATGAATTAAAGGATACTGCTCCATGTAGGACAAAGCTTCCAACCTACTCTGCTACTTCAAACTGCCCTAGCTACAAAGAACACATGGAGAGAAAGACATTACTTATCTTTTAGGTAAGTTTCTCTAAGTTTGCTAATATATTAAAATGCCCTGGGGAGATTTAAAACAAATTCTTTGGCCAGACCCTACACCACGTTACCAAAGGCCTCCAAGTGCCTTCGATGCATATCCACGTTAGAGAAGCACTCACCCTGCCGGCGATGCCCCGGTGTCCCACCCACCCTTGGCTCCGCTCACCCAGTATTTGCCCCATTCTCCCAACATAGCAGACGGCAGACTCTGGGGGGTTTTTTACTTTCATCCAGTTTTATCCAGCTCATCTAAAACAGCTGTTTTGACCCAGAACACAGTGCTTGCAGTGTTCCTCTATTTAATTCTTTCTCACCTTCTTCCCATTCCTGGCCATTAAAGTGGAACCTGTAGAGAGGCTGCACTCCAGCCGGGGCGGTAAACGTGAGGTGCCCCTTTCGCCCGAGACAGATTCCCTCCATTAGGTTCCTCCCTTCACTCCTGCATGGCAGGCCTAATGAGTTGAGCCTGGCACAGCTTTTCCCGTTTTGGTTTTTGTTTTTAATAGTAAAAGGACACTGCAGTTGGAAATCCACTCTCAAAAATCTTTCTACAAGCATTCCCTATAAGAACACAGTAGTATTTCTTTTTTTACGGCCAGCTGAAGCTGGTCAGAGCGCTCCCTCCTCCCAAGCCACAACATTGGGAACCCAGGACTACTTCTTGGCAGGCTGAGTGGAGCCCAGGACACGGAAGAGCATTTTAATTCTGGAGCCTCCAGGTTCTTCACTCTCACCAGATAATTCGGCCTTTTCCATTATGTGGGGGGCACAGAAAATGCCGCAATAAAACTTTGGCCAATGACGTGCTGTTAACTGATCCTTGCTCGAAGTTCCTCTGTGTGAACTTCTAGAAGTTTCCAGGCTGTCTCGTGACAAACACAGCTTAGTGAGGTTATCAAGCCCCTTCCCTACCTTTGTTCTTCTGTTTAGCAGCTCCTCTTGGCCAGCCAACCCTGTTCCAGAGCTTTCTCTGTTCTAATCTCTCCCGTGTCTTTTACTTTTATCTATTCACAAGACGGCTCTTCTAAAAGAACTGTTCCCCAGCCCCCAAAAGGCATCAGAGTCATGACTGTTAACATTAGAAGATTTATGTCCACACCCTCAGGAATGTGCATTATCTATCACAAACTGTTAGTACAAAAGAATTCAAGTAATATATTCAACCCCATAATTTTGGGTGTTTATGATAAATGACCACATCATTAAAGACGAAGATTAAAGAGTTGTCAAGAACAGCATACTTGTTTGGGCCTGTTCCCAATATGCTGACAGTCTTTGCTAAGGTCATCGGAGACAAAGGGCAGCCACCAGCCAAAATACTACAGGTAAGAAGTGTCCAACAGATCCAAACACCTGCTGTTTTTTTACAGCGTGGTCTAGGGCCCCAAGATCACAGAGCCCTCAACTGTCTCCTCAGGTCAGTCTCTGTAATTAGTCAGATAGCTAAATGTAACTAGTAATGATGGCTTTTAACTGGGTTGTGAAGATTAAAGTACTTAGAAAGTACTGAGTACTGGGGGTTTTGGGGAGGGGCTCAGTTGGTAAGGTACCTGGCATTCAAGTGTGAGGACTTGAGTTTGAGTGCCAGTGACCATGTGAAATGGCAGGTGTTACACTACACACCTGTAACCCCAAGTGCTGGGGAGGCAGGGACAGAAGGAGCCAAGTGGCAGGCTCCAGGCTCAGTGAGAGACCACACACACACACACACACACACACACACACACA
>NC_034596.1:93996982-93998611 GCF_900095145.1 Mus pahari
TTATGAGCCACCATGTGGTTGCTGGGATTTGAACTCCGGACCTTCGGAAGAGCAGTCGGGTGCTCTTACCCACTGAGCCATCTCACCAGCCCGTCCCTGTTGAATCTTTGTAGAGCCAGCATCCAGCCTAGCACTGGACACATGATGGGCTCTTTAAAAAGGTAGATGAATGAATGGAATGACAGATAGATCGATGTATGGATGCATGGATGGGTGTGTGTGTGTATGTATGTATGTATGTATGTATGTGTGTATGTATGTATGTCTGTATGTCTGGGTGGTTGGTTGGATGGGTGGATGAGTGGATAGGTGGATGTGTGTATGTAAGTATGTATGTATGTATGTATGTATGTGTGGGTGGGTGGGTGGATGGCTGGGTAGATGGGTGGGTGGGTAGATGCGCGGATGCATGGATGGACAAATGGATGGATGGACGAACGGATAGAGAGATAGACAGATGGATAGATGGTCCATAGCCATTACACAAGTAGGCAACGGAACCAAAGCAGATTGCTTTGTCTTCCACCTCTTGGTTAAATTGTTGTTCCTTTGATCCCTCCATTGCCTTTGCTGGGCTATGGGTGACGCCTCAGAAAACACTGGTGATAAACTCACTGCATCCAGGATAGACTGCCAGACCGCCTTCAGCCATGTGTTTAAAGGCAAACAACAAGCTCAAAACCATGCACATCAATTTGGGCCCATGTTTAATACCAGACTCTGAGATACCTGACTAAGAAACAAGAGAAAAATCTATTAAGCTAACTCTGTTCCTTCATGAAAGGTGTCTTAATCTAAAACTGTCACAATAGTAAATATAATTAGATAACTATAATAATACTGTAGACCACAGTTTATTACCATCCTTTCTTCCGAGGTTTTCAATTGGAACGGAAAATGCAATTACTAATTAAATTAGACAACAGGAGGTATCATTTTCCAAATGGAACCCTAGTGATATAAATGAGTTACTGCAGCTTCTCCAATTTCTCACTGTCGCCCAAAGAGGGAGTCATTTACTTGGCTAGAGTTAACCCAGAAAAACAGGTCTGAATGATGCTTTTGCTCTGCGACTCGAATGCAATTAATTTATGCAGTGTGTGGGTCGTTAGTTTAGCCACTGAAAGCCCATAGAGACATCCAGGCCAGTTAACCTGCTTCAAGAGCTCCGTGGACCCAGGAAGATGGAGAAGCATAATCTAGTCTTGATCTGGCCGAGAAGAACCAGGATTCTTGCCTTGCAGGGATTTGGGTAAAAGAGTTCAAGAGTTTTAAAGTAGAGGCTGGCTGTGTTGGCTTCCACTTAAATCGCTGCACTGGGGAGGCTGAGGCAGGAGGATTGCTGTAAGTTTGAGAGACCAGTTTGGTACATAGTGAGTTCCAGGTAGCCTAGGCTACAGAGTGAGACCTTTTCTCAAAATAAACAGAACAAAAAAAAAAAAAAAAAAGAAAAAAAAAAAGGAAATGAAAAAAAAAAAAAAAAGCCATAAAAATTATGCAGGAGGAGGAGATTGAAGATTATTTCCCTGTGCATCATTTTCTTCCCTGTTTTTTGTTTCGTTTTAATCTTTTACTAGTTGAGTTGTATAGTAGAATGCACCAAACTTTACTTGAGTTCCAGTAGAAACC
>NC_034596.1:93999506-94009380 GCF_900095145.1 Mus pahari
CATATTCAAACCACCAGAGTAGTCACGTAGAAATTCAGGAAACTTTTAAATTAAAAATATTATAATACGGGGCTGGAGAGCTATCTCAAAGGTTAAGAGCACCAATTGCTCTTCCAGAGGTCCTGAGTTCAATTCCCAGCAACCACATGATGGCTCACAACCTACTGGAATGGGATCTGAAGTCCTCTTCTGGTGTGTCTGAAGACAGCTACAGTACACTCATATATACATAAAATAAATTAATTTAAAAGACAAGAACAATCCTCTGCCTGGCATACAAGAACACACAGAGAAAACACTGATGTAGCAGAAATAACATACCCACTCCCTCCTTATTTTGAGAACTTGGTCACAACTTAAAGGGGATGCCAACTGTGGAGACATAAAAGGGTTCTCTGCAGCTTGCACTCACAGCAGGGGCCCCTTACAGTCATAGGAACACAACTTAGAGATGTGCATATCACCCTTACTTCCCATATTGTGAGAACAACAATACCCGGGCCCTGAAGGTGAGTGTACGGACTGAGAAAAGCGAGTTAAATCATTCCACATGTTCCGGAACTGTGGCGTGAGACACCAGTGACTGGGGGAGCCCAACACGGTTAGTCTACTGGAGGTCCCATGCTTATAATAAAACAAAAAATACATGCAACCTGGCCAAGTGGGGGAAAAAAAAAAAGTCATACCAAAATGGAAGAGAGGTTACAGGAAAAGTCCCTCCAGCCAAATTTCCAAGGAAATGAGTTTAATATGAAATTACAAAAGCAGGGCCCTGGGCTGTTTATACTTTTCTATGAAATTTGATATCCAAATAGCACAATGTATCAGCAGAAGAGAGAAAATGCAAAGAACAGCAATGCTTTGAGTCCTTTTCTTGCTCCACGCCTTCGCAAACTGAACCCAGAGTGTGTGTGTGTGTGTGTGTGTGTGTGTGTGTGTGCTTGTGCGTGTATGGTATGTATCTGTATGTGTATGTGTGTGTGTGTGTGTGTGTGTGTGTGTCTGTGTGTGCATTGCTTTTAGGATCTAGGATACTTCTGAGCCAATACATTCAGATAGACGCCAAGGCAGGGGAGAAGAGAAAGTGGGGTACATGGTTAGATCATGACCTGGCAACCGATGCTGCCCCAACCAAGCAAACCAATTTTTACCACTGTCTTTTAGACTATGTGCTCAATTCAGATCTAAAACTCAAGCTAGAGCTCCACAGTACACACCAGAAAATAATCTGGCATAAAGAGATGCCTGTGCACCTAAAGCAACCAGTTAGGAAGGACAAAAGAGGCCTCTGACTTCGAAAATCGAATTTGGGGAGGCTAACGTGTCCAAAAGGATGCTGCTGCTCACAGAAGCCGGAATACTGCTGCGTGCAAGTGAATCAGACAGGGTGTGGGGCAGGGGATGTTACGCAGAGAGCTTCGGTAATAAGAAGGAAGTAGCTAGAAAGAATCTGGAGCATGAAGGAACTCAAAAAGTAACTGAAACACAAAATGAAGAGGCCAAGTGGCCTAGGGAGTGTCTAAGCACCACAGGAGCCCTCTTTCTGACCTTCTCCGGACCCCCCAGCTTCCTATCCTCCAGGGCAGGCCAGAAACTAGATTCCTTTTCCTGAAGGTAAACAAACAAACAAATACCACCACCACCACCACCACCACCACCACCACCACCACCACCACCACCACCACCAGAAGTTAGAACCCTTCCCTCCCAGAGCTAGCCATAAACCTACAAATATTACCTCTATCTTCTGTATAGGAGAGAGCCATAAAAAATTCCGATGCTGTGACCTTCCCTGGCTGGCAATTGTTCACCAGACCAGCGTTCCAAAAGGGTCCTGCTTGCCACCAGGAATGTGGTAGACGACAGAGAGAACCTGAGGGTTTCCCTTCCCTGGAGAGCATCACCTTGAGGTCACATTGCTTTTCTAAATGACATTTCTACCTGTCTGTCCATGCTTCGTGTCTGTCAGCATAGAGACACTGTCCCTGGCCTTTATGCCTTCATTTCTGAAGGTGCCATGTCACACAGGATTTGATTAAATTAATCTCCCATGCTTTTCCAATCCTGCCTTTAAAAAAATAAAAATAATTAAAAAAAAAAAAAGAGTTATTTACTTTATTTATATGAGTACACGTCACTGTCTTTGGGTGCACCAGAAGAGGGCATCAGATTCCATTTCAGACGGTTGTGAGCTTCCATGTAGTTGCTGGGAATTGAACTCAGGGCCTCTGGAAGAGTAAGTACTCAGGGTTCTTATCCGCTGAGCCACCTCTCCAGCACCCCTACCTTTTGTTACAGGGCTGTAGACCACCCCCTTTCACCCCACCATCTAGATTTTGGTTGGTTTACAATCATGAAAAGCCTCACCAGGCAGGTCCCTCTGCTGCAATACAACTCCATTGGTAACAATGGGCCAGACTTCCTGTTTCATTAACATGTCTTCTGTTAACAGCAAAAAAAACGCAGTTATTCCAGAGTTACCGGCCATCCTTCAGCAGATGAAACTTGCCACCAAATGGTCTCTAATATGTCCCAGTCACCTTCTATCTCATCATATTTCTCTTGCCTTGTTGCCGGGCTGTGGGGCCTCCCCACCTTTAACAATGTCACCTCATGGAAATACAGACCTCACTTGCCCCCAACACCCACAACAGGCGTGTGTGACCTATTTGTTGGACAGCAATGGAACCTATTTGGGGAAAACAGGCACTTCCCTTTTTCCGTGCATGGTAAACCCCTAGTTTTGGTGGGACAGGGCAAGACAATGCAGAGGTTCCTCTGTCATGTATTCTGGTTGAGGTCATTTCAGGTTTAACTAGAATTTGATCTCCTTAATGGAGAATCCCACAGAGAACTACCAAATTCTATTCTAGAAACCCAAGGTCACTTACCTTAGCTTTTGTTAAGCTGCCTGCTGGGCAAACCTCCCCCTCCAGGTAACTGCTTGTTTTAGCTTCTGTTAAACTATCTGCTTGCACAAAACCTCCCTCAGCAGATAAGAGAGCAAGATACCAAGGTGTGGTTTTTACCTTTAAAGAACAAAAACAAAACCAACCTTACTCTAAACTTAGCACTACACTTGGGTCCTGAAAACCAGCTGCCTGGAATAAAGACTTGCAATTGGCAATAAAGTAACTGAGTGGTCATCTCTGGTGGGCTTCCTGTAACATATGGTTCAGTTAACTGGCTGAAAATAGCATCCATACTCTGCCCCCATAAACCTTATGACATGGCATGTATCCTTGAACAATCTTTCTTTGTTGTTGTTGTTATCTCTTTATAAAACCTGGTCTTTAAACGATAATCTCTAAGATCCTCCATATAAGAAATATTCTAAAACTTGGTGGTTAAAATACATGAGTTGTTACACTTAACAAAATTCACAAGGATCAGGACCAGTAAACAGGTATAGGTTGATGTTTTCCAAGTCAGTCATGGCTTTGCCATCTTAACTAGTTCCTCTACCATATCGCAGACCACACTTTTATTGATGCAAGTGGCCAGGATCCATTCACTCTGAAAAGCAGAGCCCTTCCACTCTCCTCCTGAGGCTTTGGGGGGGGGGTGATCTTCCCTGCCACCCATGGGTTAATGCTCTGAGATGGTCCTTTGTTTTACAGAGGGGCACTGAGACACACTCAGCTGATGCAGTCCATTATTCAAATTGCATTTCCGCAGCAGCAAATAACTCCAGCCACCTGACTCGGATCTTAGGCATCGTCTTGCCTCACGACAACCCAAAGCTATTACATTAAGAGCAGACAGAAAACAATGGAGCTGACAGCGACGTGAACTCCCCTGGTAGATGGAAACCATCAATCCAGGCGCTGAAGTATTTAGCTACAAAAGGGGAAAAGACATCTTTGATTGAAGGATAAGAGGAAGGCATACACAGGCACTTTTCAATCAGAGTTAAAGCGAGTACCTTGGAAGAAATCGAAGGTAAGTCTGCCTCAGGAAAGCGCAAGCCGGCAACTAAACCTGCTGAAGAATGAAAGTTTGGGGGCAAATGGGGTCATTCAGATGTGTTCCCCAGTCAATTTGGGTGCCCAAGGTCATCCTCTGGTCCCTGTGTGGTAGTTTCTAAGGGAAATGAAACAGTGGGCTTCCTTGGGCGTCAAGGATGCAGGAGACAGATCATTTTCTGCTTCAACAGTGTTTAAGTGATATTCATATGCTCCAAGTCTTTATGCATGTTAATGAAATTAGTAGTAGGATTTAGAACCCATGGTACTGGGTTCTCAAAAACAATACAAAAACGAAACAACAACAACAACCCTCCAACTATTCTTTTCTGTTAAACTTGTGTTCTGGCTCTCTGGGGTAGAAGAGTAGTGTTAATAGATTCTGCCTCGACTAAAAAGGGAGCCAGTGGCACAAAATCTATTCCTCCAGCAAGGTTGCCGGGCAACGAGCAAGCTTTTGGCATGTGGCTGATGTCTCCAGGCAGCCCGGACTCCACAGAGTAAGCTCCTCCATCACTCACAACTAACGTGATTCTGATGGATTAAAACGGAATCAAAACGTACTGTAACTCACTCACTTCCAAATGCAGGAACCAGGGAGAGACAGAAAATACCATAATCCCAGCCAAAGATGAACTTACCAGAAACACTGGGATTCACTGAAGTTTGTTTTACAGGATGACAAATCTCCTATCATGCCAAGGTCAGAATATTCAAAAGCAATGGAGACAAATAACACTAGAAATATATTTCCTTAAGCCAGGCATGGCGGTGAACACCTGCGGTCCCAGAACTCACGAGGCAGAGGAAGAAGGATGGCTGAGAGCTTGAGGCCAGCCTGGTCTACACAGTGAGTTCTAGGCTAGGCAGGAATACTTGGCAAGATTCTGTCTGTCTCAACAAACCAAACAGTGGGGCTGGAGGGAACAGCTCGATGGTCAAGAGGAGCACTGGCTGCTCTTCCAGAAGACCAAGGTTCAATTCCCAGCAACCACATGGAGACTCACAACTGTCTCTAGTTTCAGCTCCGAGAGAGTCAATGCTTTCTTCTTGCCTCTGAGGGTACCTGGCATGCACACAGTACATAGACATACACGCAGGCAAAACATTTATGTACCTAAAATAAATCAATGAGTTGCTACAAAAAATGTTGGGATACAGTTCAGTAGTAGAACTCTTATCCCCCACCCCCACCCCTGCCACACACACACACACACAAACACACACACAAAGATGGACTGGAGAGATGGCTCAGTGGTTGAGAGCATTGACTGTCTTCCAGAGGTCCTGAGTTCAAATCCCAGCAACCACATGGTGGCTCACAAACATCTGTAATGAGATCTGATGCTCTCTTCTGGTGTGCCTGAAGACAGCTACAGTATACTTATATATAGTAAATAAATAAAATCTTTAAAAAAAAAAAAAAGATGGAATTTCTCCATATAATGAGAAGTCCCTGATTCAAGTTCCCCCTGTGCCTGGTACTGTGTGAGTCACACTTCCTCCCTGGTGCTGGGGATGGAACCCAGGACCTTGTGCATGTTAGGTAAGAGTTCCACCACCGATCTCTAGACTGGTCCCTGATGTGCCGTCCTTCAGCAACAACTCCTCTGGCAATCGTCTGAGAGCAGTATTAGTAACTAATTAGCACGGGTCCTCAGGTCCCAAACCCATGCTTTGGGGCTCTGGGGAAATAATGTAGGACTTTGGGCCAGCTCTGCCTAGTGTTAAAACACAAAATAAGATGGTTGCCTCTCACCAACCAGTTCTGGCTTGGCATCTGTGTTCACTTGGGGATAAGGCCTCCAAGGTACACAGGTCTACCTGGTAAGACTCTGAAAATGGGGAGGGGGTGGTTAACAGGTCATTGTCACTATTGTCCCTCCCTCTCCTGGTGTCTCACATAAAGCATGTAGGGCCTGGATGCCATAAACCATGCTAGCCCTTGTTTTCAACTTCTCTTGAAGAAAAACCTCTTTCTGGGCAGACACAATGTAGCAACCTCTTCAGCAAGCTGCACACACCTGCATCAACAGTTACTGCTTCTTCTCATGTAATCCTGAACCTAGCGTCATCAGTGGGTCCTAAGGCCACCAGACAAGGGAAGAGGACAAATACAATCAGCTAAAAGAAAATCCATCCTACCTACATAGCTTCCAGGGGATCGAATGAAACCAGATTGCAGCCCAGCTTCTCCTAATATGGAGGGTGTTGACACATTCAGGGGACAATTTGCATGCTCTGGCCTTGGCATGTCCCCTTCCACAGCCCCTCCCATTCCTCATTCATTATGTATCTATTATGTGTTCAGTTTGTTTCCATGTTCTTCCAACACATTTAAATGCACCATGGGAGCCAAAAGCAGCTTCTCTGGGCCCATTAGGATGATGAAATGTGACTTGATAGAAACTGATACATTATTATTGCTCCCTAATAAGACATGTACCCCTAAGAAACAAACAGCTGTTAGTAGTAATAAGAAAGAGCCCCAGTGGACATTGCCACAAGCTTGTAACAGTGACTTCACCAGTGCATGGCACCACTGATCTCCGGACCACCGCATGCCCACCCTTTAAGGTCTAGCTCAAAAGCCACCTCAGAAACCCTCTACTGAGACTCCCACTTCCACACTAATCTCTCTCGGTTACCTGTGGCTTGGCCTCTGTCTGGACCATTTTCTATTTCCTACTGATTCATTCCATTTAACGTCTACCCTTCCTCCACCCGGTTTATGCTCGCAGGTATGTGTAAACACAGGGCCCTGTGCAGAGGACAGATTCTCATGGGAAGAGAAAATTGCACGATGATGTCAGCCCTAAGAAACTAGAATTCTGATTGCTTGCTTGTCTGTTTGTTTTTGGACAATCTCGGATGTCTAGGTAAATCTATTTGCTCCATAAACTAGAAGATGGGCGCCATCCTGCCCATCTGTCAATGACTCTTTTGTATAGGGGAGTTAAAGAACTTTCCTAGAGGGCTAGTGAGATGACTCAGCGGTTAAGAGCACCGACTGTTCTTCCAAAGGTCCTGAGTTCAAATCCCAGCAACCACATGGTGGCTCACAACCATCCATAAGAAAAATCTGATGCCCTCTTCTGGAGTGTCTGAAGACAGCTACAGTGTAAACACATATAATAAATAAATGAATAAAATCTTAAAAAAAAAAAAAGAACTTTCCTAGAGGGTCCCTTCCTTTAAAAAATGTTTTATATTATAAAAAAACAATACTTATTTTATAACCTTTGGCATTATTATAGATATGAGTATAAATACATATGCATATCCATGCACATGTATATACAAATATCAATTGTCAGTTGTTGGTCAAATGAATGTTCTCTTTGAGTTTGTAAGACTGCTTCTCTTGGGTTCATTGATGATTGCATCCATTTATATCCTTACCACAAATACCTGTTATTACATAGAGTATCTGTTTCCCTAAAATAGCAGCTCTCAACCAGGGTTGCGACCCTGTTGGCAAGCCTTTATTTCCAATATTTACATTACAATTCATAACAGTCACAAAATATAGTTATCAAAGAGTCTTTGGCAACAAAGAAAATAATTTTATGGTTGGGGGGAGAGGCCACCACAACACGAGGGACTGAATTTAAGAGTGGCAGCATGAAGACCACTGATCTCCGTTGAGAACCTCGTCCCTGAAGGCCTGTGACCTGCCCAAGGATCAGAACTATTGCATCTAACACTACTGCAGCCTACTGCCTAGCCCTAACCTCCACACAGATGAGGCTCACTGTAAATATTTGTATAATGATCACTGCCTAAGTTCACTGGCTAATGACTTGATACCTGATTGAAAGTCTATCTTGTTTGAAGGTTTCAAAACATGGCTGGAGATTTAGAACTAAGCTACTACTGATCCCACATAGACTTTTGTTTGTTTGTTTGTTTGTCTTTGTGAAACAATTGCTAATCAGAATACTGAAGCATGGCCTCTTTAGGGAAACTTCAAGAGCTAGGAACTAGCTTTTATCTCTAACAAAGAAAGAGGTGGGGAGAGGAGCTAGAAAAGAGAAAATGTTTTATCTTGTTCGAAGAGAAAATTCTAAATGAAATATACATATATGCAAAGAGTTATGATAGGACACTTGAGTTGAAGTCAAACATCTATGCATGGACTTTTGTTAGGTGGGTTTGGTTTTTGTTTTTTTGTTTTGTTTTGTTTTTTTCTGAAATAGTATCTCATGGATCCCAGGCGGGCCTTGAACTCTGATCCTTGTACTACCACCTGCCAAGTGCTAGGATTCTAGGTGTGCATCACCACACCTGGCTTCTATATGGATGTTTTCAGATGGGCCAGAAAGATACCTCAGTAGGTAAAGGCAACTGCTACCAAGACTGCAGACCTGAGTTCGATCCCCAGCATCCACGTGGTAGAGAGAGAGAGCTAACTCCCACAAGTTGCCCTCTGACCTCTACACATGTTCCATGGTACATACAGTCTCACTCCCTCCTGTTCTAATTTGTTTACTGTTACTATGATAAACACCATAACCAAAAGCAATATGTATTTTTTAAAAAGGATTTACTTTATCTTACACTCCCAAATAATAGTTTATCATCAAGGAAGTCAGGGCATGAACTCAAGGCAGCAACCTGAAGGCAGGAACTAAAGCAGAGACCACGGGGAGCACCTAACTGACATGCTTCCTCTGCCATGCTCAGTCCCACCTACCTAGGGATGGTACTGCCCATAGTGGGCTGGGCCTTCATATATAAATGAAAAATGTATCTAAATAGAAAGAGTCCAAACTAATTGGGGTGATTCCTCAACTGAGGTTTCCTCTTTTCAGGTATGTCCAGGTTTGTGTCAAATTAATGAAAAGTAGCCAACACATACACAAATTAAATATAATAAAAATATTGCAAGTTTAGAACAAGAAGCACCCCTATTCATTGAGAATAAAAATTCTGTCTTATAGTAGCTTTTCCTCTGGTGCACATATCCTCTACCTTAGTTTCTGCCCTCTGCAGTCCTAAGATTTTTCTCCTACTATATTTTAAATACTTTCCTTATTATTCCTGCATACTTAATATAATATATTAACACTTGGCAAAATATATGTTCTGATTTTATATTCAGAAAAAGCATTATAAGTATATACAAGTAGTTGACTGTGCTATATACGTGGCTATAAAGGTGTGTGTATCTCCATATAGTATATTTATTAACTTTTGCTAATACAGTAGGGTAACCAAGACAAGGAAAACCAGAGCAGCAATTTTTTAAATTATTCATATTTGACTCTAAGATACCAAAAAATTATTTAAACACTAGACTTACTTCCCTTCTGTTCTTAATTCTATTTAGCTTAGGCTAATAAGCCTAATTTATATTTCAAAGGCATGTGCTAACTGATCATATAGGATAATGTATGTAAAAGTATTCCATAATTAAAAGCCTAATGTAACTATAACTACCATAATAATCAATTTCTTTTACATTTATATATGTGTATATATGTGTGTATGTATGTGTGTATATTATGTAAGCTATATAACCTAACACTAGCATTTATAAATGTCTGATTATAGACCAATTCTGATCAGTGACAAAGTTTTCAAAACGAGAAACATCAGAAGAATGGCTGATGTTTGATTGGTTGGGCTTTTTCTAAGATAGGGCTCCAAACAGGGCCTGCCTTGAACTCAACAGTCATCCTCCTGCTTCAGCTTTGATGCTGAGACTACAAGAATGAGCCACCACGCCCAGATTACATACGTAGTTTTCTTTATTGTTTTGTTTAGACAGTGTTTTCCTATGTAGCACTAGCCTGGAACTTACTACACAGCCCAGGAAGGTGTCAGATTCTCTTGCCTCTGAGTCCTGACTGCTACAGTTACAGCTGTGCTCTGTGCTACAGGTACAGCTGTGCTCTGTGCTACAG
>NC_034596.1:94010157-94013518 GCF_900095145.1 Mus pahari
TGTGATACAGTTATAGCTGTGCTGTGTGCTACAGTTACAGCTGTGCTCTGTGATACAGTTACAGCTGTGCTCTGTGATACAGTTATAGCTGTGCTGTGTGCTACAGTTACAGCTGTGCTCTGTGCTACAGTTACAGCTGTGCTCTGTGCTACAGTTACAACTGTGCTCCGTGATACAGGTGACAGGTGTGCTCTGTGCTACAGTTACAGCTGTGCTCCATGGGGCTTGGCATTAAATCCAGGACTTCATACATGTCAGGCAAGCATTCTACCAACTGAGCTACATCTTCAGGCCCCTGCTCACTCTTCTGCTCTCCCTCTATCATCTGTCTATCCAGCCTCTCTATTTTATTTATCATCTATCAGTTATCTATCCATCTATCTATCTACTCTAATCTAAAAAGAAACCTTCTTAGTCTACTATTAGAGTCTTACAAATTTTGAAGTTTGTATTAAAGATCTTTTGTTTTATAAAATTAGAATAATAGTAGTTTGAGGCCAGCCTGGTCTACACAGTGAGTTATGGAACAGGTAGAGATACATAGTGAGACCCTGTCTTGAACCAAAACGATAAAAACAAACAAAAAAATTCTGTTGGACCACTGTGGTGAACACCTTTAATCCCACGACTCTGAGGGGAAGGCAGAAGCAAGCAGATCTTTCTGAGTTTGAGGCCAGTCTACAGAGTGAGTTCTAGGACAGTCACAGCAATGACAGAGAAACTGACTTGAAAAGCAAAAAAATAAAACCAAAGATAGATAGATAGATAGATAGATAGATAGACAGTCATTTGGTAGCTTTTTTTTTTTTCCAGTTTCGATTTGTTTGCCTACATGGGTTTATGTGTACCATATGAGTGCCTGGTGCCTGCAGAAGCCACAAGAATGTGTCAGATTCCTGGAACTGAACTTATAGACGGTTGTGAGTCACCACACAGGTTCTGAGAACCAGCCATGGGTTAACTGCTGTGCCATGTCTTCAGGCCATTTTTTTATTGAGGTGGAGTTTAATGTAGCCCAGGTGGGCCTGGAAATTGCTGCGTCACTGAGAATAAACTTTCCCTTTTTTTTTGATCCTCTTCCTCCACCTCCTCAGTGCTGATGTTACAGGCGTGGTCATCACTTCTGCTCTAGTCAGTGCTGAGGCTCCAATCCAGGATTATAGGCATGCTGAGCCAGCCAAAGCACATTCCTGGACCTTAAAATTCTTATTTTTTAAGACACATGTTCGTACACACACACACACACACACACACACACACACACACACTGTCATCAAAACCTCCAACTTGATCCTTCCCCAGTCTCCCAACATTACTATCTTAGAAGTGTCTTCACTTCCTATTCCTCCACAGCCCTATGGGAAGCAGCACTGTAGAAGCAGCCACAAGCCTTACATTAGCACAAGACAGGGGCAGAGGGAGGATGGAAGCCCAGCCATCCGACACAGGCAAAGAGACTTCAAAGCGTCTCTCTGATGGCTCAAACGTCCATAACAGAACTGGTATTTCTTTTTGGAGTCAAGGCAAGGTCGAGTCTCTTCCAGGGGCCAGTGTTCATCTCGGAGGTTGCAGCCCTGGTAGGCTCACTGCCTTTTGATCTGGGTGGAACCAGAGTGTTACAAATATGCTTGCATTAAGCTATCTCCAGCCTGCCTGAGGGCATCAGTCTGGAATGCAAAGATGGGAGCCTCAGACTGTCAGGTTCCCAGTCTTCATTTGGATACATTTTTCACTGGCAGGCTAGCTAATGCTTCTTGTGTGAAATGCAGCAAGCCAACTCCCAGGAGCTGTAACAATCACATGAGCATCCCCAGGAAGGACCAATGCCTGTGTCTCTGTTCTCTAGGGCAAGGATTTAGGAGAAGGATAAAGAATAATAAGCAAATACCACAGCAACCAGTAACATCCCCCAGGCATGTCTGGAGCTCCTCAGACTGCAGAAAGACCCTGGCTACCACAACAGTCTTGGGCTATCAAAGCATCCATGTTTCTTGCCCATGTCTGGACTACATGGAATCTTTCTAAGGACCCAAGCCTGTCTACCCCTCGGTCTTACCCTCCTAAGTTTGACAGCACAAGTCTTCATTTCCAAAATCAAAATGTCCAAGACCAGGATGTAGCCAGGAGGCATTCCGTTTCAGCAGTGAGCATTTGGGCAGCTCTCTAGCATTTCTCTGTCTTCTAGACCTGTAGAGGATTTTACTGAAAATCCTCTACAGGTGGAGGGCATCTGCTATGCCAAACTCGGGGAAAGGAAGAGAGGGAGAGATGGCTTTAATCAACAGCTGCAATATACTACACCTGTGTGACCTGTCGCCCAAAGACATGATAGATGATCAGAGATGGAGAGAAAGCAGTTCATTTCATTTTCTACCAGCTTATACCATACAAGTAATAATCCTGGCACACACACACACACACACACACACACACACACACCTAAAGTCAAGAACTCTTGAAGCCTTAGGTGACTGCTCCACATAAACACAATGATGGTACAAATGGGAATAATACCATTCCCCTCTCCTCTCTCTCTGTGAGTATGCGTGCTTGTGCTCATGCATGTGTGTGTTTTGCTGACAACTGAACCTAGGGCCTCTGGCATGCCAAGTGAGAGCCATTACCACTGAACTACCCCGGCCCTGCTACTGTATTAATATCATTACAGGCAACCCAGGATCCAAAACACTACATAGTCACTATGAGGCAGTGAGAGAGAACATACTCCGAGGGAAGAGGGTGTATGAGGAGACACCTCAGTCTTTTGCTGTTCCTTGGGACAATGGAGGGACGCACACCGATGTTTCTGGAGGGTCTTAAAAGAAATTCCTTCAGAGAAATTCCTCGGTCTCTGAGGTTATGCACAATGACATCCTTTGGTTCCTTGCCCAGGGCAGAGGTTTAAGCCTGAAGACTCCATTTACTTACCAAGAACTGTAGAAATGATTTGTTTTCTACAGCACAAGGCAGATGAGCTGCCTTCTTCTTCTTCTTCTTTTTTTAATGGCAAATGACGGAATGGCCAGGTAAGGCAACATCCTGTACCCAGGATGCCCTCTAGAGCAAGGAGGACAGAGGCATGAGTCCAACTTTCTAGGACTAATTCCTTTTCTTTTGGTTCTCTGCACATTCAGCTCATAGAAGGAGGTTCAGCTCATAGAAGGAGGTTCATGTATCCCCATCGCACACAAACGCTTGTCTGTCCTACAAACCCTTGTCCTTCCTGCCAGCATGCGTCCTTCATGCCAACATGTGTCCTTCCTGCCAGCACGTATCCTTCCTGCCAGCATGTGTCCTCCTGCCAACATGTGTCCTTCATGGCAACATGTGTGCTTCCTGCCAGCATGTATCCTTCCTGCCA
>NC_034596.1:94013884-94045843 GCF_900095145.1 Mus pahari
CAACACCACCTGTCCTTCCTACCAACACCACCTGTCCTTCCTACCAACACCACCTGTCCTTCCTACCAACACCACCTGTCCTTCCTACCAACACCTGTCCTTCCTACCAACACCACCTGTCCTTCCTACCACCACCTGTCCTTCCTACCACCACCTGTCCTTCCTACCAACACCACCTGTCCTTTCTTCCAACACCACCTGTCCTTCCTACCAACACCTGTCCTTCCTACCAACACCTGTCCTTCCTACCAACACCTGTCCTGGGATTTGTGCCACAAATACCAGCCCCCCTTACCAATATCTGTCTCTCCTACCAACATTTGTCTATCTGTGTGCCCTTCTATGATTCATTGTTCCAACATCTGTCCTTATATCTGTCCAATCCATACTGCCCTTACGGACACCCAGCCATGATTTCTCTACAACCCACCTCACATATTCCACAAAAGACACCAAACTTCACCCCTTCCACTGTGGTGTCTCAAGCAGGACTCCATGTGTCATTTCTCACAGGTGGGGAAATGAAGGGACACTGTGCTAGCAATTGCTCCACTCAGTTCTTCAGGCTGACCATACATGTGTTCACTCCTGCGGTGGTCCTGTCTTTAGAGCCCATCTAGAGGTGCGCTCCCTTTAGAACGGCACAGGATGCTCAGACCCTGGCTGCAAAGCCCCACCCTGAAGAGTTCTTCAGTGTCTTTGTTTCTGTGTAATCTCACACCATGGTAAAAATCATACAATGCTCCCTGTCAAAGAGCTGGGAATCCAGACCCTGGGGGACAGTAGCAGTCACCTACAAAAAGCAAAGACTATTCTCTAGTCATTGTCGTCATCTCTGTAAAATTAACTCCTGAGTTGGAGCCAGCCACTTGAAGGAAAGGAGAAGGAAATCTGCTGCCTTGAGAAGACCATTCTCTAGCAAAAACCAACTCAACTGTAGCTCCGGGAGTCCATGATGTTAGGCCCAGTCTCTGGCCAGTCACTGTAAAGGTCATGTGAAAATCCACTGTAGCTCAGATGAAGAGTGCTGGCCGACAAGGACCCGGCTTTGATCCCCGGCACCACACAAAAAGAGACAAAAGCATTTCGGGGATGTGTGCTTGGTTATTTGTGAAGGATATAAGCATTTGTTTGTATAAATGAGGCTGTACACAGGAAATCGTCTGTGGAAATATTAGTTAAACTCAAGTCCCTCCCAGCAAACACAAGCCTGCACTTCCCATGTGGCACCGTGTGTGTGTGTGTGTGTGTGTGTGTGTGTGTGTGTGTGTATTCTTTCTAAAATACAGGTATGAATAATAAACAAACAAGCTAAGCCTCATTCAAACAAAGGATGCGAGTTCACAAGAGAAAAACACACACACACACACACACACACACACACACAAAACCCTTGGTTTAACTTGGCCTTTCACTCCAAACTCCATATCCCCACACTCCATGACAAGCTCTCTGCTGGGAGCTGGAGGGCATTTCCACAGGAGCGGAGGTAAACTTTCTTAATGCAAGGCAATGTAGGATCAACCTGAAGGGGGCTTTCAAATAGCCCATTTGGCATCTGCTCAGTGGCCCCCTGCATGTGAAAATCTCTGGGAGGCACACTAGTCTCAGGGTGCTGGGGTGGGCTGCACTTGCTCTTCATAGCAACAAGGCCATACGGATCCCCAGAAGGGACAATTTGGAGAGAAAGATCAAGTGGTGCTCGTGAGTTAGTTAAAAGACAAACACAATTACAATAGCCCATTGCTTAAACAATAGGACAGTGTAAACAGAAGTAAAACAAACTGAGAAAGCAAGGCGCTGGAGGTGAATGAGCAAACACGAAACTCTTGTTTCTAGTGGTGTAAGACAGCCGGGCATCAGTCACTGTTCCTGTCCATCATCCCAGTTGGGGACCCTGGCCCCGGTATGCCCCCTAACTACCAGGAGATCCATCCCCTGCGCAGCAAGCCCAGGGCACCTTTTGAGTTAGCTCTACACTCACAGGGAAGTCAGGGGACTTGAGTATCTCCTTTAGCTCAGAGCTCAAGGCTACTCAGATCTCAGAAATCAAGACCGACAGAACACTTGGTTCATTAGGACGACAACAAAACAGCTTTTTGCCAGTGTTAAGGGGTCAACTCATCGTGTTCCCCAAGCCGGAATGGAAAAGGAAAAACCTGAACAAATAAAAAAGGCCAACAGAGGTCATGTGGTCTGGAAAGTGGAGAGAAAGGGGAGATAAAATAATCCTCTTTAGGCAACCTTTGTCCTTCTGTTGTTATTCATCTATTGATTTAGCTTAGTGCTGCATGCACTACGGAAACCTGTTGAGGCTGGAGGACCACCTCAGGTGTAGATCTTAGGATGCCGCACACTTTGTTTTTAGTATAACCCCTTAGGGAGACAGAGCTGGTTGGCCAGCAAGTCCAAGGGTCCACCTGCCACTACCTCCTACCTCTGCCTCCACAGACTTTCCCTTTGTGCTTTTGTGGTTGTTTGCTCACTGAGACAAAGTCTCGCTACATATGTAGCCATGGCTCCCCTAGAACTGATGTAGAATAGTCTGGCCTCAAACTCACAGATCTGCCTTTACAGCACTTTTTTTCCTCCAAGACAAGGTTTCTCTGTGTAGCCCAGGCTGTCCTGGAACTTGCACTGTAGACCAGGCTGCCCTTGAAGTCAGAGCTCTGCCTGCCTCTGCCTCCCAGCAGTCTTTAGTGTGGCTTCTGGGCTCATAGGCTCTTATGCTTGTTTGGCAAAGTACTCTATGTGCTGAGTTATCTCCCCAGCTCCTTTCCTTTTTATTTTCTCCTATTTAGTGAGAGGAAAGGAGAATTAGAGTTTTGTCAGTATTTTTGTTGTTCACTTTAGTTTTATACATTTTTGTTGTTTCACTTTAGTGCGTGTAGCCCAAAATTTGAAGCGTCCAAAGTTGGCAAACCCGTCGCTTGTGTTCGCTCCTCCGCATACACAGACCAGACAGGAAACAACATATATCATCAAAGAAAGAGGGCAGAGGAGGGAGAATGGGGGGGGGGGAGAAAACCTTCCTAGAATATTATTCAAAACCATTGTATCCTTTAGATGCATCTGTGCAAACACGAGCAATTTTTTATTTGTTTAAATAAATGTTCTTGGCTGGGCAGTAGTAGTGCATGCCTTTAATCCTAGCACTTAGGCACAGGCAAGTAGATTTCTGTGAGTCTGAGGTAGCCTGGTCTAATTAAGTGATTTCCAGGACAGCCAGGGCTACACAGGGGCGATTCTTGTCTCAAAAATAGAATTGCTTTCAAGCATGGTCTTTCTAAGTTGCCCAGGCTGGCCCTGAACTCACTCTGTATGTAGCCCAGGCTGGCCCTGAACTTGTGACTGTCCTGCCTCAGTGTCCTCAGTAGTTGTGATTACTTCCAAGTTGTCCTGTGCAAGGAAGGCCCCTCTGTTTCCTCTCACCTATCTACTCTCCCCTACCCAGCTGCCCTCTACAGGACGCTGGCTTTCGAGGGGTTACTACGAGGACACTGCATAAACTTGGAGGCTGTCAAAATGAGGCTCAAGGAACCTAAAAGAGGATGCTCTATTTGAAAACATGCCCATGTTTCATCCTGATGAGGAGACATCAAAGTAAAACGAGCTTGGACCACTTTTGGATGACGGCATCTGCATTGCCAGAGATATCTGCTTACCATACTCATTTAGGTAAGAGAGTCAAAATCAACACTGCTGTCAGACAGCTTGCTGCTAGTCAGAACAATCAGAGAAGGCTTGACCGTCTCAGGGAAAAAGAAAACGGAGAGCAAACAGACAGACAGATGCAGACACCAGGTCTCCACTGTAGAGGGGACTCATTATTTTTTGTTGTGAGGCTGCCCTTTAACAGCTGAGCCAACTTTCCAGCCCACATGGAGGGCACTATAAAGCCCCAGTCCTCCAGGGCCTTATGGTCCCATCTGCAAAGATATTGGAGGTAAGGATATGACAGTGACAAGGCTAGCCATTAGGGATGATTCACTAGTAGCCAGTTACTGCTCTATGGACTCAACTCATCTTAACTAGGTAGTATGATTAATCTGTCCATTTTACAGGTAGTTGAACAGGCACATGGAGTAACAGACATATGAACAGTACTTCCACAGATGAGTTTTAAATGATTTTGATATTCATTCCCACCTGACTTTCAGAACCACAATGAGATAGGCAACATCCCACACGAAATGGCATGGCAGAACCCCGGGTATCAGGAAGCTCCACCACTTGCAGGAATGGCATTTAAAGATGGTGGCTACTACGGAGGTGCTTTTTTTTCTGTGTGGGTTGTTGGAAAGTCATGAAGGAAGGGTGCCAGATACAAGCCCAGAGGTGGGCATAAGCATATGTGAGGCCTCATGCAGATGTGAAGGGACATCATTTCTGATGACGGTAAGAACCAGGGGTGCTAATGATGATGGGAGGTAGGTACTAAATGTGTGGAAGGAACTGGGAAACGGAACTGTGGGAGGCTTGATCTGGCCACCGTGGGAGACAATAATAGCAAGAAGAGGTGGCCTGGTGGCTTCTGAGCACAGTAGAGATTTAGCACAAGGTGAGAGAGAGAGAGAGAGAGAGAGAGAGAGAGAGAGAGAGAGAGAGAGAGACAACAGTGTGATAGAAAGGTAAGATTTGATTAATTGTTGAATAAGTTATTATAGAATGAGTCATATAGAATACATTATTCTATAGCCTAAATTATGATAGTGCCTCAACAATTGTAGAATAAATATAAAAATGAAGATAATGAACTCTCCAAATTGAAGGGCTGTAATGCTTCTCAAAGGACCCAGGGAATCTCTACCAATAAATGTTCGCAATGTAAATCTGGTCTCCGAGTTGTGTCTAGCTTTCTCTCACTTAATAACTAACCCCAGACTGACTCAAACACCCTCCCGTCAGTGCTAAAAGGGAACACTACCTACCACAGTCATTAATAATGCACGGGAGGACTCAGGCTCCTCAGTCGACAGGAAAAGCATAAAGAGAACACACTCTCAAAGAGCTATTGAAGGTGATAATGATTCACTGCAGTTAAATGTCTCCAGAATCCGCCATAGAAAGACTCAGCCCCATCTCAGCCGTTACTCAGTGAATTCTCTCTCCCCACAGAGCGTCTGTTGAAGCCTTAGCAAGAGAGTGTCGGAAACAGTCTCTTACAGATGTGCTTGAAGTGAGATCCTGCTCAGCGAGGCACGCCCTGAGTGTTGCATGCTTAGCATCTGTCTAAGAAGAGAGGCCACACGTGGAATGGGGCATAGGGTGATTACGGGAGAGAATGGAGGGATGGAGTGAGTAGCCATTGGGTGCCAAGGTTTTATGGTTTGAATATGGTATGCTCTCCACGGGATCCTGTGCCTAAATACTTGGTCCACATGGGGCAGATGTGGAACTCTTAGGTGGGACACAGCTGAAGGACATAGGTAAGCAGGCAAGCATGGGAGCGTATGGTTAGCCTGAGCTCCTCCCTGTCTTGCTCTCTGCTTCCATCAGTAAGGGAACAGCCCCTGCCACTCCCTCCCACTACCACAATGCTCTGCGCAAGCACAGGGGGGCACGAGACCATGGAACAGACTCTCAGAAACTGTGTCAAAACAAGCCCCCCCCCATTCTCTTTACTATTTGGGTCCCAGTAAACTATAGTTGCTGACGAAACCAGAAGCCAAGAGGCACGGAACATTCTCCATAAGTCCCTGTGGTCACCTGGGCAACCCTGTTGGTACCTTGGCTTTGGAATCCTGGGCTCCTGAATGGTTCACACCTGTCAGTCTGAGTGCTTTGTCCAGGAGGCACTAGGCACTGAATTACCACACACCTGTGCAAGGCACGACACCAAAGGACAGAGCTGGGCTCATCAGATGCTTAGGGGAGTTGAGCTTTGACCTCCATCTTTCGAGTCCCTTTCAAAACAGTCTCCGAGACCTGATGTCCTCCTGATCTTTGAAACAAAGGATTTGGGTTGCATGAGCCCTGAGATCGAAACTCTCATTTCAGTATCCACAAAGGCAAGACTAACCAGAGGCCAAAAGAAAAAAAAAAAAGAAAAAGAAAAAAAAAAAAGTAGAACTTGGGGTCCAAACTCTAGAAAGCCACGGTCAAGCAGAATCCGAGTAGAAAGCGCAGAGGAAGCATAATTAGCAACGCTGGCTTCGTTTACCATATGCTGCACAACAACTCCATCTTCACGTCAAATCTGGCCTGCAGCCCTCATGCCACAGCGAGTTAATACAAAGAGACGCAGGGAGCCGCCAGATGCAGAAAGCCACCACCGCTGAGGGCTGCCTCAGTGGAGGAGCTCCGTGCAAGGACACTTCCTTTCCTGAACCTGCTCCAGTCAAGGTCATTCAACTCTGGCAATGGGAAACCCGCTGCACAGAAGAAGGGGAGAAAGAAAAGGAAAGACTGGCCTCAAAGGGCAGCTCCAGGCCTCAGGCCAGAACACTGGCAGGAGAAGCTCAGGGCTAGCAAACAATCCTCACCAGGAAAGAGCAAGAAACAGTCCCCTAGACAAACCTCACTCGGACACATGGGCTACCACTGTATCTCCCCCACCCTTAAGTAAATTGTAGCTGTCAAATTACACCCTTCCATTTCTGCTGCTGGTTCATTTAAGAGTGGCTAATCGGGAAGGCCTAGGAACCTACTTCATCAGATGTTTTTTTTTTTCTTTAAATGACCTAATGTTGTGGTAGGAAAACTGCTGCCAGCTCATGCTGGGGAGAAACTTAGCCCTGTCAGCATTTAATTATTATTTTAGCACCATTTCTTTACTTTCCTACAGGGAAGAAATAACTTAAATTTAAAAAAAAAAAAAAAAAAAAAGGCAACAAATGGTTAGCTTTTAGCCTTAGGAGACAATGTCTTTTGTATCCTGCTTTGTCAAAAATGGCTGGTTCAGGACACACATGTCACAGGGGGTATCAGCTACAATCTTGCAACACTGAGACCATGACATGAAAATTCTATTCAGCCTGCTAGCATGGGGGAAATGGCATTATCAGAGGACCTTCCACGTTAATATGACTCAGACATGATAACCACCTTTCTCAAAGTCCTGCTCCCCCTCCCCCAGAGCTTTTGAATGAACCCAATGGCTCTCCTCTCCTCTCCTCTCCTCTCCTCTCCTCTCCCCTCCCTGCTTGTGGACGTTGTACATCGTGGTGCGGAGCCTAGTGCGCACCACGATGTACAACGTCCACAAGCAGTACCTTTTTTCCTTCCTGGCTCTCCTCTCCTCTCCTCTCCTCTCCTCTCCTCTCCCCTCCCCTCCCCTCCCCTCCCCTCCCCTCCCCTCCCCTCCCCTCCCCTCTCCTCTCCTCTCCTCTTCCTCCTCTCCTTTACTTCCCACCAGCATGCCAAGTCCCAATCACTAGGAAAAAGAGCAGGATGAGAAAGAGAAGGCTGGTGTGGTACATGTGGCTGCCAATCAATCGTGACCCCAGTAAGCAATATGGCAGCCAAAAGGCCAAATATCTGGCTATGTCCCCAAAAACTAGTTTATCTTTCACTATCAAAGATCTGGTTGATCACACTATGTACATGTGAGACCATATGTGTACACATGTGTGCATGAGCCTGTGGGTGAAGAAGGGGACACCAGACCCTCTGTGCCGTGCTAAGGGTGGTGCTCAGTCATCTGATATGGATGCTGGGAACTGAACTCTGGCCCTCTGCCTGTGTAATATGCCTTTTAACTGCTGAACCATCTCTCCAGGGCCTCTCTCATCTTTAATCGCTTTCTTATAATTGAACTTTTTTTCTTTTCTTTTACAAAAATGCCATTTCATCAATGCTACAAGAGATGAGAACTTTAACTCTTTTTTTTCTGCTTTGCGTTTTGTTTTGTTGCAACAAGACTTCATGTAGCCCCGGCTAGCCTTGAACTCTTGATCCTCCTGTATCTCTCTCCAAATTCTAGGATTACAAATGTCCACTGCCCTCTTGGCTAGAAACCCTCAGGACTCCTTCTGCCCCCCTTCCCTGATGTAGAGTTCTGTTCTTTGCTAAGCTGGGGACGTTGGATACAGACGAGTGACAGCTGTTGAATTTTCAGCAGTTACTGTAAGTGAGCTACAGTGTTTACTGATGAGGGTCCCATTCCATACAAACCTGGACACAAAGTGGTACCCAAGAGATGACGTGTATGCAGACAGAAAGCTAATCACTTATCAGGACATGGAGTGATTCTGGTTAGCAGGACGTAATGATGAAAGTGGTCCGTGACTGCTGGTCCAAAGGATGTTTTGTGCCACCAATATGCCTGACTTCAAAGAGAACTTGAGACTTCCTTCTAAATCCACCTTCCACTGCTTCCTGTCTTCATCTCTTTCACCTCAGCAAACACCTACCTTCTAACCAGGCCTCTGTGTCCCATTTCAACCTACTAGAAGGCTTTCTTTATCGTCCCTGTTTCAAACATTCACCTAACACTAGGCTAGAAACATTGTTCCCCTGGCCTCCATGAACACAGTCTAGCCTCTTTCTGAGCCATTTTGCACAAGCCAGACATGGGATGCTCTGAATCTAAGAGCCTGCCAAGCCATTCCCATGCCTAGAACTGGACAATGGCTTCCATGGTGTTCCCCTAACGCCAACCCACCTGATCACCTCTGGGGCTCCATTCAACTCTCAGATTCACCCATTCATTCATTGTACGCTCACTTCCATAAACAAGCTAAGTCCCTCCCTATGCCCTGCCTGTGGCCTTTGAGTGGGCTGTGCTCTTAGCATAGAAGTTCCTCTTTCGGGGGCTGGCGAGATGGCTCAGTGGGTAAGAACACCGACTGCTCTTCTGAAGGTTCTGAGTTCAAATCCCAGCAAACACATGGTGGCTCAAAACCACCCGCCCTCTACTGGTGTCTGAAGATAGCTACAGTGTACTTATGTATAATAATAAATAAATCTTTAAAAAAAAAGAAGAAGAAGAAGAAGAAGAAGTTCCTCTTTCTACTCCTGCAAAGGACGTTCCTGAATGTATAAGGCTGTGGCCGCTAGGATTTTTAAAGACTTAAAGACTTAACACTCCTGGACACTGTTATGTTGCAGATCAAGCTTCTCAGACATGAATACCCGAGGACCAGCCAGATCAACAAGCAGGCCAGGCTGTTTCCTAGATGGCCTCCGAAGTGAGTTTTACAATATCTCAAAGACACCATCTCTTGTTTTGCCACTCCCTACACACACACACACACACACACACACACACACACACACACACACACACACACTATAGCCTGAATTACTTACTGACGGCAGAGGGATGAGAGGGCTGGATGTGAGGGCTAGGGCCTGAGCTCAGATCAGGAGTGGACAGAGGTGACAGAAGTCAGGACAGTCTTCCATGCAGAGGAACTGTGACAAGTCTCCCTCTGTAATGTCAGCCCTGCTCAGCATGCAGCCATTAGCAGTGACCCTCTGCGCTCATCTCCCTAGGAACCATGGCTTCCTCTGTGGGCTGTGTCTCTACTCTCTGTACAAGTTAAGTGAAGTGCTTAACCCAGACACCCAGTTAACACAGACACTCAACCTCAAAGGAACCATGAAGCCACCGGAAAACCTTAGTCATGACAAATTAATTCAGCACATACCCATTGAACCCAGGTACTGGTCCAGCCATTGGGGAGTTATAGCTAAATTTAAAAGTTGTTCCTGTTTCAAAGGCACCTAGAGACTATCTATGCAAATGCCTTAAATCCATACCTACTCCATTGCACTGTCACCCACAGTTGACAGGAACGGAGGACAGTGCAGCTCCAAAAGGGGTCGGCCCATGAACACTTGCGTTCCCCCCATCTTCCTCAACCCTAATTGCCACTTGGCACTCAGAGACCGAACAGGAGGGACCGAAAAGAAACCAAACTTGGACTTTATCATGAACAGTCAGGGTCTGAAGCTGGAACTCGGGGAGTTGAGCATATGACCCACACGCATCAAGCCCTGGTTTCCATCGTCAACCCTGTACAAACAGGGGGTGCTGTTACGAATCCACAAGCCCAGCAGTTGGTAGGTAGAGTGGAGAGATCGGAAGTTCGAAGTCAGCTTCAGTTATGTAGCAATGAGTCTGAGGCCAGCCAAGGCTGCATGAGACCCAACTTCAAAACCAGACAAAGGGCAAGCTCAGACAAGGTTTCCTCACCTAGCCATGGTGAGAGAAGGAGGCACGTGAGTCAGCTGGTAGCTTTGAACGTGCTGCCCACTGCCCACTGCCCACCACTGCCTGTTTGGAACACTCTCCCAACTGCTTCAACTCCGTGGTATAAAGCGCAATTACCAGGCAAAGCCAAAGAGGCTGCAACTCTAAGAGTGTACCAAACACATCCCGAGTTATAAATGAACAGTCTGGGGAAGATGAAGGTCATGAGGTCACCTGGACCTCTAAGGGCTGGGCCCCGGTCTGCCAACGCCCACTTTAGTTCGTTAGCTCAGAGGAAACAGAAGTGAGGCCAGGTATCACAGCAGACTCCTAACCCTCCCGCTCAGCCATGCACGACGGCTACCTCAAGAAGTTTCAAGATGTGCTATGATTTCAACCATCCCGAAATTCAAATGAGGAGGACCTGGAGATGTCTAAGAGCTCGCTCACAGACTAAGCCCCAAACCCCAAGATCGTCTCCTCCACAATCCTAAGTGCTTTCCACGCCTGGGTTTTTGTTTTCTAGACAAGTAGATCGGGCGAGGCAAAGCGGATTTTGGAGGAGCAACTGCATTTAAAAGCAATAAAAACTCAGAGGTACAGCTCACCAAATGCTCCAGAGATAAACAGTAAATAACTTTTGTCTTTTTTTTTTCCAGTTTTTAAATTGTATGTGTGTGTGTATGTGTTTGCACAATCAAGTACAGGCCAGAAAAGACATCAGATCCAGAGGAGCGTAAGTTACACGTGGCTGTGAGATACAGGTGTCTGGGAACTGAACCAGGGTCCTCTGCAAAAGCAGCCGGCGGCGCTCTTAGCCACGGTCCCAGTGCTACTTGATTTGATTTCATTTAAAGGATTTTAGAGTCGTAAGTAGAAACAGTGACCTCACAGACTAGCTTCATCCTTGTGGCTCATAGGCATCCTCATCTTCATGGGTGAGAAGATGGGGGAGCTTTAGGAGCGATGGTAAAGATCACACGACTAATAACTAACTCAGGAGAACGGGGTCCTGGCTCTGCCCGTGTCTGCTGTTTTAGCCCTTTCTGTAACAGGAGAGAAGACCTCACTTAATTACCGTGCTACACCCTTGAGATTGCTAAGGGTGGAGCGTAAAGAGGATTTTTGAATTATCAAGACAAAGGTTACATTAGTTCTAGTGTACTCAGAATATAATTTAAAAATTAATATATATGGAACTTTAAAACAATTTTTTTATACTTATTTGTTTTGCATGGGACACACACCACAAACGTATGGAGGTTAGAGGACAACTTGTAAATGACGGTTCTCTCCACACAGGCTCCAAGGATCAAACTCGGGTCATCAGGCTTGGCAGCAAGCACCCTTACCTGTCGACATGTCACCAACTTACGGATATCCATATTCTCTATCACGGATGAGAAAATGAGGTAACACTCATTTTAGGATAGAAATACAAGCTTGTCACAATTTGTGGTAAGCTTGGGTATATTCAAAATTATGACCAGCTTCAAGCTAGCTAAGAAACTGACATGGTGGTACACTCCTGTTATCCCAGCACACGAGAGGTTGAAACAGGAGGATATTTGCAAGTTCTGGGCTAGCCTGAGCTACATAGTGGGCTCCAGGCCAGCCTCAGCTGCAGGGTGAGTCCCTGTTACACACGGGGTGTACACACATACATGCAGTTCATATACAAGCAACTTTTAAAACCCCATAAAACAGAAGTCCCCTGAGCCACTGGAGGGCGTAGGGTCACTCCTCCGATTCCACACAGTCCCTATCTTCCCAATTGCCTAAAACACAAATGCGCCCTCCCCCCTACCTCCCCCCACCCTTTCCTTTCATTAGTGTCTCCTGCTCCTTTTCTGAATTAATTGGGAAATAAAAATAGAAACGCTGACATGTTTATAAAGATCTGGAGTGCTACTTAAACACGGAGGAATGGAGGTTAGGGAGCACAGAGGTGACGGGTTTTATTTCTGTAATGACAAGTCAGGTTCCCCCTGCCAGCTGGCCCTTGCAGATGCCAGGAGCAGGGATCTGTCTGCAGAAAGGCCAGGGAGGAAGGGGGAGCCGCTAAGTTTCTCCGGCTCAGCTCAGAGCCCATGCAAATGGGTTCTAATTGCTGAGGGGGTCACTGCACAGGGGTCAAGGGTCGAGAGGGGCCCAAATGACCCCTGGTAGAGGAAGGGAAGACAGACAGAGAATACTTCCTGTTCTGCTTCTGGGATGCTCCTGTTTCTGCTTACCCACCCTCGAGAAGGGACTCTGGCTAGAAGAGTCACCTTTTCCTATGTCCTGTCACGCAAGGAGGGGGAGGAGGAAGTCCCATGTGCTTCTGAGTGTCCCTGCAGTGCACCTGGAGTTTGACAGTCCTGCCAAAGGAAATGAGCAGCGATAAGTGATAGGGGCCTGATTAGATCGGGGGCCTTGAGAAAGGTGCTGAGCCCGAGATATTTCAGAGAAATAAGGAGAAACCTGGGAATGGGGTTCTGGCAAACAATTGCGCAGCAGATAGGGTCAGAATTGGAAATGGATTTCATGGGTAGATAAAGTCTAATAAATGGCAGGCCACTCAAAAATCATATATCATCAAGCCTCATACAGTGTCTGTGGAGTTTGTTATCAATAATTTAACACCAGAAGGGCCTGGCCCTTAGCAAATATTTAATTTCAAAACATACTTACTGATTTACACAGATACGGCATGCATGGTATATTAAAAACATATTGCAAGAGGCCAGATGCCAATAAAGCTTGCTCGGGAGGCTTGCTGAGCTTGTGGCTATCCCAGAGGTCCCTTAAAGCGGGGACTGGACCCTTAGCCCCCGAGGCTAGCCCACTGTCAATTGCTAAATCACCCTGGAAAAGAAAGTATTGTGCAGACGGCACCCGAGTGCCCAGCCTCAGGCTTGGCAATGTGCCAGATGCCGCAGGTGGAAAGACAAGAATACGGGATCCCAGGAGCTAGAGTAATGGCTCGTTGGGGAAGAGAGCTCTGTGGGCAAGCATGAGGACCTTGGTTTGAATCCCCAGCATCCACATACAAAGCTGGGCATGGCTGCATGGCCCTTTAGCTTCAGCACTGTTGGGGGACAGTCACAGGCAGATCACTGGGGCTGGCCTGTTCCTCGGCCAACCTCCAGGTTTAGTGAAAGATTCTATCTCACGGCAGGAAGGCACAGAGGAGCAGAGCGGGATAGCCATGACTTCCTCTTGTTTCCTCCAGCATGCACACCCACATACACACATGTGCACACACCACATACCCATGAAGAAAGAATTGGGAGCCCCATCTGCCCGTGTACACTGGGCCAGAAGGCCACAAGAGGGGGGGGGGGGCACTGAATTGATCAAGGTCTCTGGTGGTAAAGAAGTCATTTTACAAAGTAATAGAAAGTGATGGCATGGGGGTCCCCGGTCACTGCAAATACTATTGATCGTGGCCACTCTTGGGGACATCCATCTAATTCTCAAAAGCAGACCCTCACCACTTCCTGGCTGAAACATGTGACTAGCCTCCCCTCTCCCACCCCTCCACCCCATCCCCCCTGAGAACTAGCATCAGTGGCTGTATGTTTCCAAGGGAATGGCCATTCACTGGGCAGACTTCGTAGCAGAGGTACGCTCTGCATGGATAGAGCAGCAACACAGTTAACACATTGCTGTAAAGTTTTGGGGTTGCCCTTGAGATAACAAGCATCTGCTAGGAATGCATCTGTTGGGGGAGGGGGAGAGACAGAGAGAGACAGAGAGAGAGAGAATATGAATTTGGAGTGCCTCTAATCATCGCCAACCTCAAAGTACACGGAGGACATGTGAACTAGAGGCTGGAGAGAGTCGGTCACCATTCCAACTCTGCCAACTCAAGCCCCAGGCCCAGGATTGGCCCCCACTGTCTCCAAGGGCCCTCCTGCTCAGCAGGGCTGGCCCACACCTACTTCCAGCTATCAGGAGAGACTTCCTACCTCCACCTTTTCACTCACACCTCCACAGGAAGCTCCTCCAATCAGGAGTCCTGATTTTTACCCTCCTGGGTCACCTGTGTATGCCTCTCCCAGCTCCAAGGCCCTTCCCCAGAAACACCAGCGTTGCCTTTTCAGTGCGGGAAGGGTATCCAGGAACCAAACACACTCCCCGCAGCAGCACCTAGGCACAACATGACCAACGGGGACAGCCAGCCAGATCAGACAAAACAGCCGGTCCTAAGAACTTAAGCAGCCTGGACAAGGTGAGGAGAAAGGAGCCTCAAAGGCCGAAGGGGTGCTGCCATGGGCGTGAAAGCCATCTTGGGAAAAGGCTAAGCCAGACTAGGTTTCCTCTTCATGAAGCATATTGCCCTTCCCCCCTCCCCCCTCCCCCATCAGTCCACAGAGGGGTCCCAAGAGATACTGCCTCCAGAAGGCCATCATTAAAAATCACTCCAGGGAAAACGCTAAGGGACCTTGCCATCTGCAAGGGCTCATAGGTCAGCTGGTGACCGACCACGTGACCTTTCAGGCTTTCAAATCAAAGAAGCAAAAGAGGACTGGAAGGGTTGTCTGGCCTAAGCTAGAGGTGGGGGGCTAGAGCAGGGGAGGGGGGTCTTAGGGAGCAGATATATAAAAATTGTGGAATAGAGCCAAGATAGAAAATGTGACTAGGGGTCCACTCGCCATGTTTGTCAAAGGCAGGTCCTTGGTGGCCCTGGTGAGTTCTCCATAGGGCAAAAGCCTTGCCTGAAACTCATGGCTGCCACACAAGACACAGAGCTCCAGAGATAGGAACCGCATACTATGTGACAGTCAGCACTTCAGAGCTGAGAGCAATGGCCAACCTTGGCTCTGTGCTGGCACCTTCTGACTGCAGACTGTCCCAGAGAATACCAACGTTAACTAGTGATAATTTCTTACTTCGGGTTAGTAAGTCCACCCAGCTCCTGCTCTGTCTACCTGTGGATGTCCTAGGCAAGGTTGTGAACACAGGACCAAAAAAAGGAACGACACCATGTTGGATATTTGGGTGGGGCTAGAAACTGCCTCACCCTCTTCTGTAGTGTGTGGAAAATTCTTCATTCTATACGCCTGGTGTCTGGACCTGTTCCCATTTACCATATCAAACCTGACTCTGAAGTCTGGCACAGGGGAGAATCAAGGCTTTGATATCTGCACCAGGTCTCACTGAAGCCAATTCAACTCCAGCTATCCCAGGACTCTTATTTTAGGTCTGTTTTTCACGCCTCGGATGGCTTCCAAGCTAATTTCCCAGACATCCACTCTAGTCGACTCTGGGAGCCCAGATCAGGGCGGGGGACATCTCAGAAATATCAAAACAGCCACGTGCTCCGGCATTTAGCACTTTGTAGAACAATTTAACTTGAGTGCATTTAGACCGTTTTCTATTGACTAATTTAGAGCAGTTTGCTCTAGCAGACTGAACTGGCTGCTTTTCACTGCCAAACTAAATACTCTACTTTAAAGCACACCCCTGCGTACTCATGTGACTTCTCTTTTTAGGCTAGGAATGTAATGTTGACATAAATGTCAAATAAAATTAATGAGCGAATGGGCCCTCAAATGGTGCTCCTGCGAAGGGGATTTGTTAGGCTGGGACCTTTGAGCCCGAATGTGTATATAATTACATAACAGGCGCACGAGGAGGAGATGTGAATGTTAAGCTCCAGCCATTTTGTCACCTTTGTCGGGAATGCTGTTACAAGAAGAAGAAAACCGGGTTGCAAGTAAATTAAAACGAAAATACCATCAGATTAGAAGTCTTGCTGTGGGGAGAGACTGCAGAGGTACAAGAGAGGCCCTTCTGCTGAATTCCAAACTCGCCTACCCCTTATCACAGGGAAGCCAACTCAAGGATAGCTGAGCCTGAAGCCTTCCACTATTCATTCGGCAAACAGGCCTCCTCCTAACTAACCCACCCTCTTCCCTTTCTTCCCTAACCAGCCCCCAGCCATTTAGAAAGACTAAAAATGGACGGGAAATCAAGAACAGGTATTTCCAGTCAATAATCACAGAACTGGACCCTAGAGAATTGGCTACTTCCATTCGTACATTGATGTTAAGAACTTTGCCTTTTATTTTCGAGTCTTGGAAACCTTCCCTAAGTGTAGTAGAATCTTGGAAAAAAATCACACCCATCTTGACCCGGTACCCTGGGGGTAGTAGATGAAGTAGCAAGTCTCTTGTCAGTGGAAAAAAAAACCGCAGTAAAACTTCCTGCAATGCACGGAATGTCTACATCTCCCCCCAGCCCCAGAGATAGGGTAAAGCAGTTCTCTACCATTGGCTGGCGGAGGGGTCTGTGCATGCCTGCTGGGGAGGAGCTGCTTACAAAATAATGTTCTTGATTTTCACACATGGGGTTGGACTCCTAAGGACCAGGTGCACACACCACACTTCACGTTCTGTCCCGAACACTGATCTACAACAATCTACAAATAATTCTGTTAGTCCATAACATTTTCTTTCCAGAGATGTTTACGGTTACGTTTCTATTTTCAGGTGGGGTTTTCAGCTTCAAAAGACCAATACTTTTATCCAGGAGGTCACCCTAGGAACAATGTCCCCAATCTTTCCATGGCAGACATGCAAGCTGGTGATGGTAGCCTTCAAAGAAGGGGGACCCGCCCCACTCCTCAAGGGCTCTCTATTTCAATCTTGAAAGACATAATGGGAAGGGGTGTCAGTCATAATGGGGAGGAATCACAGGAGGGCGCAGGGGAGGGGAGAGGAATCAAACAGAATCAAATACCCACAAATTCCTTTAGAAGGTTGCCCACCTTAAGAGGGTTCCCATTAATTCATATCAGAGGTTCGGAGCATGGATAATTTCTAGTTAAATTGTAGGGAGTTAAAGAAAAACATTTCACTATTAACACCAAACATCCACACTCATGGAAATTAGGCAGAGAAGTGCACTCAGGATCGTTGTGAAATGTCTTCCCAAGACCTGAGAACAGCTTCCATTTCCTTCTTCGCTGGGCTTTCAGCTCATGAGGAACAAATATGAGGGGGAAATCCAACTACCAAAATAAGTCCTTCATAATTCATGTGTGCAATCACAACTGTGATGGATAAAACCTGAAATGGTTCCTAAAAGCCTAAAGCGTTCATTACTCAGATGTCAGGATGCTACAAAAACCTGACCGCAGGTTACTCAGGCAAATTAAATCACGTGAACTTACAAAGGCAAAAAGAAATCTTTCCATGGCGGACATGCAAGCTGGTGAGGGTAGCCTTCAAAGAAGGGGGTCCAGCCCCACTCCTCAAGGGCTCTCTATTTCAATCTTGAAAGACATAATGGGGACAGGTATCAGTACACACTGAATTTACACAGGGATGAAAAGTTCAAAAGCCCTACACGGAATAAATTATGTTATTTCCATTAAAGGAGAGGCTAATTAATACTTATTGAGTATCTTCTGTGCACACAGCTCTGGCCGGTCAACGTGAATCTTCTCATCAGCTGGATTATTTTCTCCATGCCCAAAACTCTTTGGACTTCAGTGAGCACTTCTTTGTATGTGCCAGTTTGTGTTTGGTCCAGACTTGTAAATATTAGTGCTCCAGACACGGGAGGCCCTTCTCTTTCCCCTACCCCACCTTTCTGGATGATCTCACCCAATTTTATCACTGTAGACACCACTTATGAGTGATGACTTTCAAGTTCCATGACTCTCCATCCAAGCCCTGTAATACAGGCTCCCTTTTGCCATATGCAAAGCGTGTCTTAAGCCTTGGCTGTCCCACACAGAGGGCTTCGCTTCACCAACCCAGCACTTTGCATATCACAGGTTCTCCAGCTGAGCCCTTAGATCCAGAGGACCCTTTTTGGGTTTCAGCCAATGTGGGCTCACTACTCTCTTTCACTGCCATTTTACGATGCATGGTTACTGCATCCTTGGTTATCATGGTTCAAATGAACAAAACTCGCATATTTGCCTATTTAGCTCTTCAGTGTCTCCCTTATCTCTTCAACCAAATGGCAGTAGGAATGCTGACTGCAGGTTTCACTGCTATGGTGTACACACTCAACAATGTTTAACTCAGTAAGCATACAGAAATAAGCACGTTTTCTTTTCAATTTTTTCCCCCTAACCTAAGATATGCTATCCCTACTCTGAAGAAGAAAAATGGAGGCGCCAAGGAATGAGGGATGCTTTTGTGAAAGCAAAGCCAGAATTTGAAGCTGAAGTCATGTGGACTCAGACATCCATCTTTCCGAACAGCAAATGGGCATTGTTTTTCCAAAGGAGTCTAGAAAAATCAGTAAGAGGAGGAAATCTACTCTTAAGGGTTGTTTGTTTGTTGTCTTGCTTGTTTTCCCAGAAACAAGTTGTCCAGGACTTCTATTAGGCTCAGAATTTCTTCTTTAATCACAACATCCTCACTGGAATCATGGGTAAACAAAATGAGTTTCTAACAGAGAGGTCAAAGAGAAATGACTTTGGTCGTCTGCCTGGTATATTGTAAACCTTCACAAAGCTACATGCTAAGTGCCTCTAAACCAAACTGCTTCTGTGCCCAAGGGAAACCACAGTGCAGGAATCTCCATCAAACTAAATAGGCCCACACAATAGCTCAAGACCTAAGGATCTCACAATACTCCTGAATATGGATTCTACTTTCTTAGCCTCGCCTGTACCCCCAAAAGAGATGTCAATCTCAATTCTGGGAAGAGAAAGAAACAGGTACTTTCTAGACTGTTGTCCATTGCCCCAACTGTATGGTTCTATGCCATCTGGACCACTGCCCAGAATCAAGCTAGTTCTCCCCTAAGGATGTATTCCCTGTGGATTTTGCTGTGGCTTATTTCTATTGGTAATTTGGTTGCTCCAGAATCTGTCAAAGTTGAGAGCAAAGGACCCAACTTTATTACTTCTAAATCAAATTCAATCTGGGTTCTCAGTTTGTTTAAGGACTTCCCATCTTTGCAGGGCTACAGGAATATATTTAGGCTTTCATGGTTCTCAGAGAACAAGAAATTCCTTCTAGCCTTTCCCAAACTTGTTCTAAATAGGGCAACTAGAGTCCTTGGGTGTGGTTTCCAAGGCCATGATACTTGAG
This sequence comes from Mus pahari, assembly GCF_900095145.1. NCBI lineage: Eukaryota > Metazoa > Chordata > Mammalia > Rodentia > Muridae > Mus > Mus pahari. The sequence continues at coordinate 94,033,067 of NC_034596.1, forward strand.
GCTAGTCCCTCCAGGATCTCCACCGTCTAGTGTGGGTGTGCAGTTGTATGCTATAGGACAGTTGTCCTTGTTTTTCTATTCCATTGAGAGTCCTCTGAATTCCTATTTCCCCATCCCAGGCACAAAGAAGGTCAATAGTGCCTCTGTATTAGTTATATTTTCTCTTGCTGTGATAGAGACCATGACCAAAAACAACGTGGGAAGGAAAGAGTGTATTTTACCTTATATGTTCACTATAAGCCCACGGTCAAGGCAGGAACTGAAGCAGAAGCCATGGAGGGATGCTGCTTGCTGGCTTGAGCCCCATGGCTTGCTCAACCTGCTTTCTCTTCCTCTGCAGGACCCCTGTAACTTTAATTTTTTTTTAAACCCATTTTTAATGATGGTTCTTAAACACGTTAACCTTCCTTTTAGTCCACCACCCACCAGAGGTAATGGGAAGTAAAGAATGGGGGAGTAGAAAGTGGGCCTGTTTAGAAAGGTTCTTTGGAACAACTCCCATCTGTGTTGTCCGGAAATCAGCAGTTCAGTTCACAGGTCAGCAGCAGCAGCTGGATCCACTTGCAAACACTCCACCACGGATACACCAGCAGTAGAGTCGGGGTTGCAATCAGCAGAAGTGGCATGACCTAGCAGAGACAGCCAGGCCTCAGCCTTGGCTTGACTCAGCAGGAGGGACCAGGAGGAATGTCATGAGAAGTTCTCAGCTGTGTCTCTTTTAGGGGAGCAAAGATCAGGAAGAACAGAGAAGACTTGAGACCCACAAACATTGCATAGCCAGCAAGCCAAGCTCCGCCTATCATTGTCCACCGAATCCTATTTATACTTTCTTCAAACATCATGTGTCCTCCTCTGGTCTTGCCTCAGCATGTACATCTGTCTCAGCTGACATCATTCTACCAATCAGCCAGAGTTCTCGGACACCACCAGAACTTTTTTGATGCATTTCTCTCTATGGAGTCCCAACAAATGCAGCTCAACTACACAATGTAAGGCGGACTGATACATTGTGCGTTGTTAGAATCCTTCATCACATGTCCTTTCTCACGTGCTTGCTTTAGCAGAACATCCTTTCATCTGTGTCTGCTTCAACTAAACATTCCTTCCCGTGTTTACCCCAGCAAAACACCATCCAACCGACTTTCCAAGGAACCCTTAAGTTTCCATTTCAGATCACCTGCCCAGAGGTGTTGCCATCTTCAGGAGGCTGTGCCACAAGCTGTGTGGCTTTGGGACTGAACTGACTGAAGTGACAGGAAATAAAGAAATGGCAGACATATATATAGAAAAGCTGGGGGTAGGTAGGATGTGCGCTTTGATGGAGACATCTTAGCAGACCAGAAACTCAGATTAGGTGATAGGTTTACCACATACTGCTGTAGAGGGAGTGGGTGTCTGGGGGGGGAGCAGTCCTCAGGCTGCAGACATCCAAAAGGAGGAGCCTGTGGTTGATACTTCCTGCACACTCACGACATCAGTCCTCAGACCAGAAGGCCCTACCGTTCCCATGGATCTGAGGCATTGGGGTCCTTGGCTTGGCTGTGCTCAAGCCAAAGGTACACATCCACTCAGAGCTCCGTATACTCTCCATAGGACTGGGCTCTTCTTTTATCAATTAGCAATCTAGTAAATCCCCCACCAACTTGCCTACAGGCAACCTAAAAGAGGCATTTCTTAACTGAGGTTCCTTTTTTCTAACTTGTGTCAAATCAACCAATAAAAACAGAACAGAAAAGCCAGGAGAGTTTTCAGCCTCCCATCGTTATCACTAATACCAATCCATTCTGTATCTTGAATTCCCAACATCTCACACCCTGACCATCAGTTTCCTAACACAGTCTGAACTTCTAGGTATGGAAAGCTGACATTTAGCTCCAGGTCACAAGAAAAACCACAAGAACACTCTGAGGCAAGACTGCAAACATCCCGCCTTTGTCTTGGGACAAGAGAAAGAAAACACACTCTTCTAAGCGTTTTTTGGGTAATGAGCCTAAAGACACTGGCATTCCCGTCAAATGTCACACCATATATTCTCTATGCTCTGAATGTTCACAACTCTCACAATTCTAAATGTCTAAACCATTACTTCCAATCATGCTCTCAGCTTCCTGCTACACATCATTTCCAGCCAACACATGGGCCACTTCAGACACAGCATGCCCAAATGATGACTTAGTGTTATATACAAAAAGACACTCTCTAGTGGTTAGAATGAGAAATGTCTCCCACAGACTCATTTATGTGAACACTTAGTGCTCAATTAATGGCACTGTGGGAGTCATGGAACCTTTAAGAGGTGGAGCCTTGTCAAAAAAAGTATGTCACTGGGGGTCAAGCGTGAAGGTTTATAGTCTTAGCCCCACCTTCCTGCTCTCACTCTCTGCTTCCCGTGTGGGGGTGAAATGTGATCAGCCAGCTTCCTGCTTGTGCTGACACACGTTTTTTTTCCATAATGATGGATTCTGGTCCCTGGAACCATAAGCCAAAATAAACTCCTTTCTTCCTTAAGTTGCTTTTGGTCATGGTACTTCATCACAGTAACAGAGAAGTAGGTAATACAGAGATTAAAGAAATCTTCAGAGATTAAGTTCTCGGAAACTTTAGCTCCTGTGATTAAGATCTCAGTCTATTTCATGCTAAAATATAGCAAAACAACTTGAGGCTGCATATTGTATAAAGAGATGCATTTGGCTCATGATTTTAGCTGATGAAGGTGGCCAAACGATATGGCACTGGCTGTATAGTTAAGAGCTGTCCAGCTCCAGCGAAGCACGGCAGAGAAACAGAAGGGAACAGACCAGGTAAAGAAGAGACCAAGTATGGAAGTGGCCTTGCTTTATAATAGCCCGATCTTGTGAGACCTAATCCACTCCCTGCGCACTGACGTTAATTATTGGCACTCTCCCATCACATAGTCGTGTCCTACTAGGCCCGTTAAAGGTTTGCCCACCTCAATTGCTGTTCATACTTGGAACCAACCTTCCAGCCCATGAACCTATGTGGGGCAAACCATTTCCAAACCTGAGCTCTTAGAAAACTAACACTGGACAGGTGCCACCAAAAGCAGCAAGTCAAAAGAAAACAGAGAAAGAAACGGGTCCCAGTAAACAGCGAAAACATGAAAGAAAGGTGAAAATTTAAATCTTTACACAAAAGCTTTGCTAAAACAGAATGAGAGAGAAACCAGGCCAAATCAGAGCTGGAGAGAGCAGCGGTCGTGCATGATAGCTGGACTGAGAGTCAAGCTAAAGGCGCCGGACAGGGAAAAGAGTTTATACACACACAACACAAAAAGTGTAACATCGGTTAAAAGAAAAAAAAAACAACCACAGTTTCGTATTACCAATCAGTGAAAATTGTCTCATACAATGAACAGAGTGTGAATCCAAAAGAAGAGGGAAGGTGCAAATTCTCAAAATAGAAAAAAAATCAATGGACAATTTTAGATTGATTAAAAGTCATAGGAAACGGTCTTCAAGTTGTGTTATTTTTTATTTTTAAAATGTTTCCTTTGTGAACTATTTATAACACACAGAAAAACACCCGAGACAGAAAAGTTCAGCTTAATGGCCCTTTGCAAAACCAACACCCATGTGACCATGCAGGACCAAAGCCAGAGAGCTCCGCCAGCACCCTGAGGCCTTAGCCACTCTCTTCCCAATTGGCACCCTCTTCTCCCAAACATTACCGCACCTTTTACAGTTGACCCGGCCCTCAGAGTCTAAGCAAGCAGGCGCCTACAGGCTGTAGTTTCACTCTGTCTGCGTTTCGAGGATTATACATGTGATGTTTTTATGGGAGAGGGCTTTTTCATACACTAAGCCCATATGGGTTGCATAGGTAAGAGAGTGTTTTTATTGATATATCATTTTCATTTATATAACTATACTATAAAAAATTGTGCACACATGCGTGTGCGCACAGGTTCACACTTTATTACACTCAGTCGGACACTGGATAATTTCCTGACTAGGATATTATGGCCATGACTATCTATAATCTGGGGCAGATTTTCTTTCTTTCTTTCTTTCTTTCTTTCTTTCTTTCTTTCTTTCTTTCTTTTTCGTTTTTGGTTTTGTTGTTGTTGTTGTTGTTGTTGTTGTTTTCATTACGTCTGAAGCAGGACAGAATAGCTCAGACATGGCAATCAGTTTTCTAAAGTGGTGGCACCAATGCCCATGCTCACCCCTAGTGTGTAAGGATTCCTGCTTCCTGAAGTCTTCACCAACTCAGTGCTTGAAGTCACTGTGGATAACATGGGAGCACACTGCATGTGAGTTCTTAATCACCTTTCCCTGAAGATTGATACACATAAGCTTTTCCTGTGTTGACTGGACTTTTCCAGGCTTGTGTGTATGTGTGTGAAGCCCCTGTACAATCCACTTGCCCATTTTAAGGAAAGACTTACTTATTTTTACTTTCTATGTACATGTACCATGTGAGTGCTACGCCCACAGGGGCCAGAGGAAGCACGGTATCCTCCTAGAACTAGAGCGACAGATGGCTGTGAGCTGCCCTGTAAGTGATGGGAGCCCAACCCAGTCCTCTGTAAGAGCAGCAAACGCCCTTAACCAAGTCATCTCTTCAGCCCCTAGCTCCCCATCATTCTCCTGGGTATCCAGTCTTTCTTTTACACACACTACAGCTAACTCTAATCTTTCCTTTCTTGTTTTGTTTTGTTTTTGTTTTTGTTTTGTTTTTTCGAGACAGGGTTTCTCTGTATAGCCCTGGCTGTCCTGGAACTCACTTTGTAGACCAGGCTGGCCTCGAACTCAGAAATCCGCCTGCCTCTGCCTCCTGAGAGCTGGGATTAAAGGTGTGCGCCATCATGCCCGGCTTTCCTTTTACTATCTTAACTGTGTTTTCATGGACTAAATGTTTCAGTTTTATCAATTCAATTTAATCTGACTTTTCCTCTTATTGGGCTTCACTGGGTCCTGTAAACTCTTTTCGAGCCAAAATTATGAGCCCTCTGTCCTAGATGACCTTCTGGAAATTTTAACATTTCATTCATCACACTTGGTTATCTTATATGGGTTTGTGTCTGGTCAAGATTTATCATTTTTCTACACTAATATCCATTTCTCATAGAGTTGTCTCTTCAAACAAACAAACGAACCAAAAAATAAAACCCTGGGCTGGAGAGATGACTCGGCAGTTCAGTGCACTCACTGTTCTTGCCGAGGTCCCATGTCCAGGATCCCAAGGGAGCCTGCAACACCTACAACTCCAGGTCCTAAGGGCCTGATGCCCTCTTGGCCTCTGGGGATCCATCCACACACAAGGTGGACACAGCTCACACAGGCATATAAATAAAAACCAGTAAATCTTTAAAAAGAGGTAAGAGCCTGTCTTGTCCCTCCTCTGGGACCATGTTTGTCATCACACTGTGTCCTAGATGCTCAAGCAATCCTGGGATCCTTCGTCCCGATTGGTCTATTCTCTGACTTTTCACTGATCCTATCTTCCCTCAGTCACTCAGCTTAATGACAGATCTGAATATCTGTGAAAATAAACCTTTTTTTTTTTTTTTTTTTTTAAACTCTACTTCAAGAATATCTGGTATCTGGTCTGTTTTTGGAGTTTGTATTTCCATATAAATTTCAGGATTACCATATATTTTTACTGACACCAAATTCCTTTTAAAATTTGATGGGATTACAGGATCTGTACGTCAGATAAGATCAAGTGACATCTTTTAGAACATGTGCCTTCCATTTCGTGAGCATGCCATATCCTGTCATTTCCTGAGACCTTTAATTAATTTCAATAATAGTGAAAGGGCCTTTAATAGACAGGTCTTTATGCCTTAGTTTTATCCTTAGGTATTTGATCATTCTTACTCCTATGTAAACTCGTTGTCTATTAATTAATGAGAAGTCAGACTGCCACTGGTGTGTCCATGTTTACAATGAAACTAGAAGTTTGCTAACTCCCTCTCAGTCCCAACAACTTAACTAAGTTTCTTTTGAGCTTTCTTTATATTCAGTAATTTAATCTCACAGCCACTCACATTTTATAATTCATTTCTGATCCCAAAGCCTTTATATCTCTTCCCCGTCTCAGTACACTATTATTCCGTCACGACTAGACATGGTGAGAGAGCTTATATGTTGCCTCAGACTCCAAGTTTTAACTCAGGGTGATGTGCCCATCCCTTTAACAACACAAGACATCTCTGTAGAGTTTTTTTCTAGCCGTAAAAAGCTTATTAGAAGTTGCTAATCATTTTTTTTAACGAATAGGAATAATACTGGACCTCGTCACCCGTATTTTCTGTAACTACTGAGATGATCATATCGTTTTCTTCATTCTATTAATGTTTTTAGTTACATAGACTTAGTCAAATAATTACGCTTAGCTTGCATTTCCAATAGACAGTCAACAGGTCTTTTATTTGTTTATTATTTATTATTAGATATTTTCTTCATTTCCATTTCAAATGCTATCCCGAAAGTTCCCTATACCCTCCCCCCTGCCCTGCTCCCCAACCCACCTACTCCCACTTCCTGGCCCTAGCATTCCCCTGTACTGGGGCATATGATCTTCACAAGACCAAGGGCCTCTCCTCCCATTGATGGCCAACTGGCCATCCTCTGCTACATATGCCACTAGAGACACAGATCTGGGGGGGTGCTGGTTAGTTCATATTGTTGATCCTCCTATAGGGTTGCCGACCCCTTTAGCTCCTTGGGTATTTTCTCTAGCTCCTTCTTTAGGGACCCTGTGTTCCATCCAATAGCTGACTGTGAGCATCCACTTCTGTATTTGCTAGGCACTGGCATAACCTCACAGCTATTATCAGGGGACAGTCAACAGGTCTTAGAGTAGCATGCTATTGCTGCTTTTACAAGGCTAGTATTCTACTTGGGGGGGGGTGTTTTTAATTTAGTTCTTTTAATAAAAAAATTTTTTGAGACAAGGTCAATGTAGAGCTGGCTGTCCTGGAACTCTCTCTGTAGACCAGGCTAGCCTCAAACTCAAACTGTCTGCCTCTGCCTGCTGAGTGCTGGGATTAAACATGTGTGCCACCACTGCCCAGCTAACGTTGATTTTAAATATGTATGGGTGTATGCCTCTGTGAGTTTATTTGAGTCCAGATGCCCTCGAAGGCCAGGAGGGTGCGTCACGTCAGACCGCCTGGGACTGGAATACCAGGTGCTTGTAGCCTGCCTGATTGGGAGCTGGGATCCAGTCCTCTACAAGAGCTGTAAGTGCTCTTAACCGCCGCCAAGTCATTCTCCAGCACCCTCTAATTCAGATTTTCAAATTGATATACAGAAGTAAAGCTGACCTGGAATTTTCCTGTCTTACAATGTTTTTGTCAGGTTTTAGAATCAAAATTTGGTTGGCTTCTTAAAACAAGTTGGGAGTATTCCTGCTTTTTTCTATTCTCTGGAAGAGTTGGTGGAAAATATGTGTTATTTCTTCCTTAAATATTTAGTGAATTCAACAGTAAAACCATCTGGCTCTGAAGTTTTCCTTATGGGAAAGTTTTTAATTACATATTCATATGAGTAGATATGGAACCACTCAGACTGTTATTTTTTCTTATACAAGTTTGGATAAGTAGCATTTAAAAAATTTGTCAATTACTTCTAAAATTTTAGATCTATTACTTTGGGTTACTCACGATGCTCCGTCCCGTCTCTCCAGTCTAGTTACACATCAGTTCCTAGTGTTCTGCCTGCACTGGCGTCTGTAGGGTTTACTGGGATTGTCAGATTTTTGGTTCTGGTCCCTGCTTTATCTCACTACGTCTCTTGCCTTTATTTCCTCCCTTCCTTTTAAAATGTATTTTAAAAACTCAATTAATATTCTCTTACGGTACTTTTAAACCACTGGTTGCAAATAACCAGGCAGGGCTGGAGAGATGGCTCAGCAGTTAAGAGCACTGACTGTTCTTCCTAAGGTCCCGAGTTCAATTTCCAGCAACCACATCGTGGCTCGAAACCATCTGTAATGGGATCTCATGCCCTCTTCTGGTGTGTCTGAAGACAGCTATGGTGTACTCATAAAATAAATAAATCTTTTTTAAAAAATGTGCAAAGAACCAGGCAATTGTCATGTCACTGAGACATGTCCCCTGACCCCACATGTCAGTCACTGAGACATGTCCCCAGACCCCACCTTACTTTTTAATTTTGAGACAAGGTCTCATGAAGCCTCCCCAAGCTGAGCTTGAACTCTGTAAGCCCTGGAGAGTTTCTATCTTAAAATCCCCCTGCCTCAGCCTCGGGAGCTGGTGGGATAACAGGCATGTGCCACCAGGACCAGCTGGTAGTGTTTGTATTTGTTTTATAACTTACTGAAATTAATGTGAAAATGTTGACTCTCTCTCCCTTTCTCTCTCTCCCATAGTTAAAGGTATAAACTTTTCTAAAACTATATTCCACATACTTGGATGTGTTACATTTTCCATGTGTCACGCTTCTAAGTATCTTCCAATCACTATCATGTCTTCTTCAACCCATGATCCTTACATTTCTTTCTGTAGAAACATTTATTTATGTTTACGCGTGTGTGACTGTGTGAGGTCTGCAGACGGGGCATCGAGGTCTCTGGAAGTGGAGCTCCAGGCCTCTGCTCATTCCCAGATGTGGGTGCTGGGAACTGAACAGAAGCCCTATGCAAGAGCAGTGCCCGCTCTTAGCCTCTGAGCCATCACTCCAGCCTCCCCTACAGTTCTAGACACTGTTCCCCCACACACTGTTACTGACTGCTAGCTGTGACCGTGGTCAGGAGACACAGTCTATGAGTCCAACCCTTTGAAAGTCAAGAACTGTTTTATGGCTCAGCATATGAAAGATGCTAGTAGATACCCTATCTGCACTTGAAACAAATGTGTACATTTATTCACGGCAAGATGCTATAATTAAGATGATATTTGCTAATTAGCTTTGTTCAAGCTCTGTCTATCCTTTACTGGTTTTTATTGTTGATTACATCAGTCAACAAGAGAGATATGTTAAAACTTCTAACTCTATGGATACCTCTAATTATCCCGGTAGGTCTTAGAGCTCAATGTGTGTGCACATTTAAGAAGTGAATTGGATCCTTTTATTATAGACATCTTCATCGCTGCAGGTGCTGTAACCAGGAACCCATTTTATTGTATATGATACAGCTGTATAGACTGTCTTTTGGATTATTTTGTGTGGTGCACAATACCATATACTTTATACCCAACCCCCTCTGTCTCCATAAGTCACAGGATTCAGAGTACCAATTTAAGTCCAATTCAATAATCTCCTGGCTTTCCATTTGGTCTACTTATGCTTAATATAATCTCTGGCATGCTTGGTTTTGGATATATCTTTTTTTAAAGATTTTTATCACCTACTCCATTCCCGTTCCTTTTGAATTATCTAATTATTCTTCATTATTCTATTTTATCTCCCTTGGCTTGTTGTTTAAACATTGGTTCATCATTCTTTTAATGATACCCAGAGTTTAAAATACGCACCTTTAACTTAGCAATGGCTAATACAAATTAGTCCTTTACCACAAGGAACTCGGGACAACTTCACTTCATTAACTTCTTTGCTTACACTCTTCCTTGGCCATTTGTCTTATTCTCTGTCTATTTTAAGCTTCACAGGGCTCAATTACCATTATTTATGTAGTCAATATTTACTTACATTTAACTAATTCTTGTTTCTGTGGGTCTTCCCTGCTTCCTGCATATTGGATCACTCATCTGGAACAACACTCCATCTATCCAACAGGTACCCTTGAAGGAGTGTGTCTTTAGTGCAGATTAGTCCACTCACCCTTTAAAGCCACTGACTTTTCATTCTTGAAGAGTCTTCGATGCTGAATCTGATAAACAGTTGTCTTCCTTCAGCAATAACACACAAAAGTTCCACTTCCACCTGGTCCTTATGGTTTCCACTAAAACAGTCAGCTGTCAGTCTCAAGGTGGCTCCCTTACTTGCCTATCCTAACTCTAACTACTGTTTGTTTTCAGAATTGTACTATGCTGTAGTGTGTGTGTGTGTGTGTGTGTGTGTGTGCGCGCACACACACACACACACACACACACACACGTGCACACACATATATGTGTATATATGTATATGTGCATTTACACTGTTCTGTATCTTAGGGCTTCCCCAAAGAAGATTGTCTGGGCCTGTGAGATGGCTCAGCAGGTCAAGTTGCACGTTGCCAAGCCTGACAACTTTAGTTCAATCCCAAGGGCCAACATGGTCTAAGGAGAGAGCGAAATCTCATAAGTTGCCCTCTGACCTCCACACACAAGTCATAGCATGTGCCCCTCCCTATGCACACATACACCCACGGTGAACGAATAAGGGTTACAGAAACTTGAAGCTGGGCATGGGGGCACCTGCATTTAATCCTGGCATTCGGGAGGCGGAAACAGATGGACCTCTGTGAATTCAGTCCAGCTTGTTATACATAGAGAATTCTAGGCCAGCCAGGGCTTCAATGGGAGAGCTTGCCTCAAAACAAAACAAAACAAAACAAAACAAAATAGAACAGAAACAACAAAACCTGAAACACTGCCCCCCCACCACACACACACACACACACACACACACACACACACACACACATACACCTCTTCTGTCTCATCTTCTCTCTCTTGCTGAATATACAGTTACATATCTGTGGAGTATTCCCACCACATTTTATGTCTTCATAATCTTGCTTATCTTCTGTGCTCCCACCCCCCAGTGTCACTGTTCTTGTTGTTATCTCACTACTATGTTGGTACTGAGGACAGACTCCAGGGCTCCACAGAAGCACACTGCAGCCTTGGGCTTTATTTCCTTCTGCTCCATCTTCTAAGTCACCAATTCTTTCTTCACTGGCATCCCCTTTATTGAATCCATCCATTTAGCCTTCAAAACCACTTCCTTGGAGTACAAGAAGCCATTTACACACGACATTAAAGTCACCAACTTCAAGTATTCATTTAATGGTTTTAATGTATCCAATCATACCATCATAGCCTTCGTCGCATCCAATCTTAAGCCGTTTCTATCACCCAGGAAAGCACGCTCTCCTGGGATTTAACCGCAGCAAGTATTCCAAAAGGTCAATTGTTTGTCTTACATTTTAGCCCTCTGGATATATGAATTATGGATATTGGTTAACAAAGTCACACCAGTAACAGCCAATAGGCCCAGAGGCTCAGCTTCCCTTCTGTGGGTTTTCACCTTCAATCTTGTTCCTCAATGCCTTGATGGATATCACCAGGACGTCAAACCGGAGTTTTGTTTTGTTTCTTCTTTTTAATTGTAAGCAACTTTTCTCCGCAGCAGAGGAGACCTGAACAGACCAGATCTGCTAATGTTAGACACACTGACAGCCCACGTGAGCGAGCTAGGTGGGCAAAACTTATCATGCAAATGAGGACGCTGATGGAGATAAAAATAGGCATCAGTGGGGCTTCACTGTATCTGCGGGCACAGACCAGAAGCACCACAAACAAATCAGAATGTTTGGCCAACCTAACCGTAACAAAGGAAGCCCTCTGCTAAAAATACACACTTAAGGACCACGGTGGCCATAGGAAAATTATGAGTTCTTGACTCTTCCCTTTGTGCTATTTGATGTCAATGAGAGAGAGGAACAAATGCTCGCTGGGGCAGGGACATTCAGCACCTCACAGCATCAGCAGATGGAACTCACTATGACGTCAGTCTGTCAGGTCCCGAGTCCTGTATGTCACTGATGCCTGAGATTTAGTAAATAAGACAGATTTTGTGTGTGTGTGTGTGTGTGTGTGTGTGTGTGTACCAATACATGTCTGGGAAGTTTTGGAGTGGAGAAAAAAACCTGACAAGCTCTATATGACAAGCCCTATGCCTCCTTCTATTCCTCTAGTTTATTTTAAAATGCTATACTCTTCTCTTTTATACAAATTCTATCCCCTATTTTATAAAAGAAAAAGCCATGGTAGTGAAGGGCCAGGTATCCTAGCCTCTGAGAAGGCTAGTCCTGTCTCTTGGATCATCCTTTACAGTGACTCTTCGTAGTTAGACAGGAATGGAGTCTAAGGAGAAGCGGTATTCTCAATCATACCAGTAGTGTGGTTGCTGCCTAATTATAGCCTCGCCACATCTTGCATCTTGCAAGATGTCTGTCCTTTCCTGGAATTTTAATGATGCTATGCAGGATATCACTTCCTATTCTTAATCTGCCTGCTTTAGAGGACTTGATTCCAAACAATGTTTTGGATACAAACAGTCCGACATTTTTCCAAAACACAGGCTTTACTGGCCTATAAAGCGATTTGCCACATGCACAGTGTTTACATCCTAGCAGGTGGATAATAGATCAGAGTTACAGCAATGTCAGGGGACTTTCCCATCCATAGTACATGGCACGGGAGAAAGAAAACCACTCAGCGAAAAGAAAACAGAATATGATTCCAACAATTTAACTTCGGTCCATATGTCACTGTCGTTTTCTAAGCAACAGAACATAAAAATGAAGCACTGGCAACGGGAAGCCTAACAACAAAGGAATTAATGTGTTAACTCGGTGGAACACCAAGGCCAGAAGCCAGGGTCCAGTCCAACTGAGATGTCCTGTAGCCCTGGGGAATCCTTCAGAGCCGGGAGGGCTCCTTGGTTGTGGATTTGCTAATCTGGCCTTGAGGTAGTAGTAGGTCTGCCCACTTAAGCAAAGCCTAAAGTCAAAAAGGGAAAGGAAGTACAGGGTTCCTAAAACATGGAAACAGCACCTAGCTCTGCTCTCTCTCTCTCTCTCTCTCTCTCTCTCTCTCTCTCTCTCTCTCTCTCT
>NC_034596.1:94045853-94056068 GCF_900095145.1 Mus pahari
TCTCTCTCTCTCTCTCTCTCTCTCTCTCTCTCTCTCTCTCTGTGTGTGTGTATGTGTGTGTGTGTGTGTGTGTGTGTGCGCGCACGCGCACTCTCATGTATGGATTGTGTGCACACACGTGTGGAGGCCAGCGGACAACTCTCAGAGGCTGATTCTGTTTTTCCACCTTGTTGAGGCCGGGCCTCTCTGATTTCTGCTGAGCCACATGGTCCAGGCTTCTTGCCAGCTTATGAAGTTCAGGCAGATCCTTCTCTCTCTGTCTCTCTCTCTCTCTCTCTCTGTCTCTCTCTCTGTCTGTCTGTCTCTCTGTCTCTGTCTCTGTCTCTGTCTCTCTCCCCATCTCACAACAGGAGTGCTGGGTCTGCAGACACACAGGACCATATCCGGCTTCTCATGTGTATTCCAGCCTTGCCTGGTTACGCCTTCTCCCTGCTATGCTGTCTCCGTAGCCTACTTTTTTAAAATCTCCTACAAATAGCCCAGGGTCTGACCAACATTACATCAACGTCACAGCAACGGTCTTCCCACACTTGAGGCGGTTGGTCTACCTCTACTCCCTCAGCTAATGCTCACCATGGTGGGCCATACCATCATTGCTGCCTCTCAATAGGGCCAGCACACTGAGACCTCCACAAATGGGGCAGCTGAGTGACCAAGTCTCATAGCAAGCCACAGGAAACAGGGGGCTTGCTTCAACACAACACCGCTGTGCCTCTGTGATCCGCAGAGCTCTCTCCAGACTTCAAGGAGTTAGCTTTCTCCCTCAGTTCTTATTCTAAATCGTTTTAAGCCTCAAAACAAAACAAAAAACAAAAAACTTAAAAGGAATAAGGTGATAACTTGTGGACCATAATTCCAATTGCTTACACATGTTAGCAAGCATCTCCTGAGAACAAGATTCTTTTCCATCACAGAGACACTTTGGTTTTTACAATGTTCAAAACTTGTGGTGGGACACAGCTCAGTTGTTAGAGAATGATTGGATCCCTAGGTCTATGCCCCAGCACCATATAGACCTAGGGATCCATACATATATAGTGGTATACGCCTATAAGCACTATACTGGGGGAAGAGTTGGGGGGAGGGGGGTAGGCAAGAGAGTCAGTAAGTAGTTCAAGGTCATCCTTAGCTTCACAGTGAGTTCAAGGCCAACCTGGACTATAAGAAACTAGAACACGGAAGTCATGCCTTCAAAGAATATATCACATAGTTTGTGCTTTAGACTGCAAACATTAACTAACTCAGGACAACTATATTATAAACTTAGTGGTACTAAGTATAAGCAGAATACAGGTTCAAAGAACTGAGAAATCAAATAGAGCTGAAGTTTGGGGAAAAATAAGATAGATCATTTGTTTCTCCTCTTCCTAGGTAACAAATGAACTACATTTCCCAGAAACCCACTTGGCAGCTGATAGTGGCCATCTTATTAAATATGGCTAGTAGAATGGAAGGAAATGGGCTTTACTGCAATGTAGGCCTGGCTGATGAAAGCAAGTTGTCATTCAGGGGTCACCATGTTCTTTTCCCTTTCTGTTGATGTAATCCAACTGGCATGGTGACCTTGGGAGCTAGGGCTGAAAGTGCCAATACCTTACAAAGCAAAGCGCTTTAAATGGTTGATGAAAAGAGGTATCTACCAGGCAGGTCCCGGTTTTAGATTTGTAAGAAGTGAACTCCTATTGTTTTGATTCACTGTACTGCTTTGCATTTGCTGACGCAGCAAGTTTTACCAGAATAAATATAAGTTAAGGCTGAAAATACCACTGAATACGTGCAAGGAAGTGAGGCTTTGAAGATACTTGCTGTTTCTTTCTTTCTCTCTTTCTCTCTCTTTCTCTCTCTTTCTCTCTCTCTCTCTCTCTCTCTCTCTCTCTCTCTCTCTCTCTCTCCCTTCCTCCCTCTCAGACAGGGTCTTATGTAGCCCACTCTGAATTCACTATGTAGCCAAGGATGACCTTAAACTTGGGATCTGCTGGGCAGTGGTGGCGCATGCCTTTAATCCCAGACCTTGAGAGGCAGAGGCAGACAGATTTCTAAGTTCGAGGCCAGCCTGGTCTACAGAGCAAATTCCAGGACAGCTAGGGCTACACAGAAAAACCCTGTCTCAAAAAACAACAACAACAACAACAAAACAAACAAACAAAAACAAAAAAAAAACAACTTGGGATCCTCCTGCCTCTGTCCTCTCCCAAGCCCCCATTTTCAATCGCTGTCAAAACACTCACTTTTATAAGGTGGTGGGACCTGAACCCAGGGCTTTGTGAAGTCTAAGCCAGAACTCCACCAATCAAGCCCCAGACATGCATTTCTTCTTTTTGGCTTCTGTATATATATATGGTCATTAGCAGACCAAAGATATCCCCTGCCTGGAGGAATCCTAATACCACTGAAGCAGAAACACAAGAGAAAGAGGACCAGACTCTCTTTTCTGGTAGGATGAACACTGAAAATAACCCAAAATGTATTTTGCAGAATATTTTCTCACAAATAATTTGAAGTGTATTTGTGAACCAACAAGAAAATAAGACACACTCAGAAGAAAACACTTGTTTTTTTTTTTGTTTTTTTTTTGTTTTGTTTTGTTTTGTTTTGTTTTACCCTGAAGGCATTTAACAAACAGGAAGGATTTGAAAATTTTTCATAACATAGCGGGGATAAACTTGGTGTCATCCACCAATGGAGGACTCACCAAAAAGCAGAGTAGAACGGGACATACAGAGCTCTAAAGGAAACAGCCAACACTAGAGCAAGGAGGGCAAGCTCTGTACTAAAAGTGTGTAAGCACAGGACAGGCCTCAGGGTGAATGGGTGGGGTGCAGATTTTACAAATCAAGAATGATCCCAGCAACCAGGCAAAGGACAATAGTATTGCCAGAGAAATTCACATTCATCTCTAACCCAAAAAATTCCCGTGGATTGTCTCCAAAGCAAAGTGACAGGAAAGTATATTAAAGCAAAACAATAGACAATACAACATGCCAGAGGAAACGGAGAACCGGAACAATCAGCACAAATGATGAAGGGCAGGGCCGAACCCACAGGCTTCACCCTTTAACATGATCGGACACGAAACAGAAAATAAGTGTTCAATTAAATAATGCTCAATATCTGTAGGCAAGATTAGATAAGACACAGAACAGAATATAGATTGTACTTAGAGTCTAATTGATGGATTACACTTTCATATCAGAAAAAAAAATAAAAACACCTTCAAAATAAATGAACTAAACTGAAAGCTTAATAAGTTAGAAAAATAGCAAAAAATAAACACCAAGATTAAAAAGGATGAAAAGGACGGGAGAGGTAGTCTACATCTGGGCATAAGGCAGGAGTGGTCAATTTAGAAAGAATACAACATAAGGACAATATTCTGAGAATCTTCCAGAACCAACGGGGTGGGGGGAATCAATTCACAATTCTGGTCATCCCAAGTAAAAAATAAAAGTAAAAAATGTTAAAAGAAATTCACAGCCAGGCTTGGTGGTGCACGCCTTTAATCCCAGCACTAGGGAGGCAGAGGCAGGCGGATTTCTGAGTTTGAGGCCAGCCTGGTCTACAAAGTGAGTTCCCGAACAACCAGGACTATACAGAGAAACCCTGTCTCAAAAAACAAAAAAACAAAAAAACAAAAAAAGAAATTTGCAGCTGGCCATGGAGGTGTGTACCTATGATCCCAGTGCTGACAAATGTAGAGGATCAGGAGTTCAAGACCAGCCTTTGCTATATAGCAAGCTCAAGACCAATCTGGGCTACGTGAGAGCTGTCTTAAATAAAAATAAAATAAGAACAATAAAACCTTCATATAAATGTTCTTTATAATAAAACTGCACAACCTCAGATGAAGAGAATGTATTTAAAATTAGGAAAGCATTCTTGATGCGTGTCCAACACAAATGGAAATTAGTTAGACTTCAATGATTGCTCAGCCGCAGCAGAGGCCAGAACATAACAGAACACAACATTTTCACCCAAAATCCAGTTGTTGAAATCAATAACAACAACAACAAAAAAGAAATACAACAGGCCAGAGAGATGGCTCATCAATTCAAAGCACTCGCTGCTCACCCAGAGAATCCGAGTTCAGTTTCCAGTACCCGGGTCAGGTGTCCCATACCGCGTGTAACTCTGGATCAGTGCCTCTGGCTTTCACATGCACTTCACACACGTACACATATCCACATGCAAACGCACACAGCCACAGAATTAAAAATAAATCTTTTCTTAAAAACATAACTTAAAGTTACATAGCAGGGGTCAGCAGGGTGGCCTGGTGGGCGAATTACTTGCGGCGCAAACTGGATGACTTGAGTTCAATTCCCAGATCCCACAGTGGAAGCATAGAACCAACTTTTGAAAGTTGTCCTCTGACCTCCACATGTAAGCCCTGGCATTTGAGACTTAACCCCCATCTACACACACACACACACACACACACACACACACCACTACCCCCTGGGTATGGTGACTTACATCTGTAATCCCAGCCCTTGGGAAGCTGACTCAGGGAGACGGCTGCTGTCAGGTCAAGAGCATCGTGGCTACCAAAAAAGACTCTGTCTCAAAGAAACTGGAAGGAAGGAAGGAAGGAAGGAAGGAAGGAAGGAAGGAAGGAAGGAAGGAAGGAAGGAAGGAAGGAAAAACTTCATAAGCTTAGAAAAAGAACATTTTAGTAACTCATCGAAGAAAAAAGTAATAAAAAACTTAGAACCTATTTAGAGGTAAACTTATTAAACTTCCAAAAGCTAATTTAGTTCTTAGAATCAAGTGATAGATTGGGTTTTTATATTAAAAATTTTCAAAATTAACAAACTAACTGCAACCTTTGGAAGTTACAAAAATAACCAAACAGTAAGCTGCAAGATTAAAAAGAATAAAGACACAGGGAAAAACTAAACAGACACCACAAAGATGATTCAGGGTGCTAAGAGGTTTTTGGAAGTAAGCAAACATACAAGTGATATTTTAGGAATGAAAATAAATTGTGGTACCATAGATATTTAAAACAATAGCAAACATGATACGTCATTATATTATATTATATCATTATATCCTCAAATGTCCAAACTCAGCATACAAGAAGACAAGGGAGGTTCATACAGCTGCAAAGAATGAAATCATGTTCGTTGCAGGAAAATGGATAAAACTAAATGCACCATCACGTGAAGTGAAGGTAGCCAGCCTCAGAAAGGTCATGTGGTTTTTCCCATAAGCAAAACTGAGATTTAAAAATATAAGAAATATGAAAGCAGAGAGAAAGGATGGCTCTTTCTTTTCTTTTTACAGGGCCAGTAGGGGGCAGGGGTGAGAGGATAGGAGGGAGGGGCTGAAGCAAACAGGGCACAGGAGCCTGTGCAAGCATGGATACACACACACACACACACACACACACACACGGGAGCATACCACGGTCCAACAAATTATTCTGTATGCCAACTAAAAGGTCTCAATGGTCATGAATTGCCAAAATGGAATCAAGAAGAGTGTGGCGAAATAATCTTAATACAGAGGAAATGGAATCAAGTCACTTTTAGGAAGCGGCTCCTCCAGAGGAACTCTGAGGAATAAAACCTTTTAACAGCAGAAGAGAGGACTCTATCTTATTCTAGAGGGTTTAAACAAAACAAAGCAGTGCTATCAAAACTTGGTAAGAAACAAGAGCTAGGTCCTAGAGAGAAGGTTCATGGCTGCTCTTCCAGAGGACGCAGGTTCGATTCCTATGACCCACAACCACATGTAACTTCAGTTCCAGGGCATCCAATGCCTTCTTCTGGTCTCTGCATGAAGGAGCACTAGGCATGCACACAATACATAGACTTACATGCAGGCCAAACACTCATAAACATAAAATAAGAAGTGATTCAGAAAAGAGAACTATATAGAACTGAACTACACTCCCAAACACAGACCTAAAACCCTAAGAATTATCATCAAACCAATTTCATCAATGTTCGCAGACTTACAAAAGTGATCTTATTCCAGAAAAATAAAGTTAACACTTTACAAATCAACTGATGAAAATCATTGCATTAAAGGGAAATTTATGTGTGTGTGTGTGTGTGTGTGTGTGTGTGTGTGTGTCACAATGAGTACAGAAAAATAATTTGACATCTATCCAAGAGTTAGGAAATCAATAAAAAAATAAGAAAATAAAAATAACGTTTACACTGGACAAAGTCTACAACATACCCTGTCAATACTGTCTGTACTTACAACAGCGAGCACGTTTTGGGTAAGGTCACCAAGATAACACAGGGACCTACAGAAACGTCTCATCCTCAGTCCACTGTGATGGGATCTATCTAGCTAGTGCAGCAAGGAAAAAAAGCCACAGCTACATCTCGAAAGCAACCCAGATGTTATTTGCATATGATATGATATGATCACCTATAAAATATTCAAAAGAATTTGCAACACATCATAGAATTAAGAAACTAAATTATTTCTGGATAATGTATTAATGCAACAAAATCAATTACATTTTTTTACAATATGCATAACCTTGGATACAGCAAGTAGCCTACAGGCATAAATGTAGCACATGCTCACTAAAATTCATGTATAAAATTTGATGCCAGCACCATTTCTAAAACCATACACATTAGCAACAAAAGAGCATACTATCGCTACATGTAACAATCCATCCCACCTGAATTCTCAGAAACAAATTGAGAAGTAGGAAAAACAAATACAAAAGAGAACACACTGTAGAGTTTTAAGTTATATTATGTTTTATGTATTCACTTTGTGTGGGTGTTTGCATGCATGTGCATGTGTGTGTAGATCACAGACAAGTTACAGGAGTAACACCTCATTCCACCTGGGATTTGAACTTGGGGTGTGAGGTGTAGTGGCAAGCACCTTTACCCTCTGTGATTGTTTGAATGAAAATGACCCCCATAAGCTCACAGGAAATGACATTATTGGGAGCTGTGGCCTTGTTGAATAGGTGTGGCCTTGTTGGAGGAAGTGTGTCACTGGGGGTGGGCTTTGGGGTTTCAGAAGCTCAAGTCATGCCCAGTGTCACTCTCTCTTCCTGCTGTCTGAAGATCTGGATATAGAACTCTCCAGCAACTGTCTGCCTGCATGCTGCCATGCTTCCCGCCATGATGGTAATGGACTAAACCTCAAAACTGTAAGCCAGCCCCAATTAAATGTTTTCCTTTATAAGAGTTACTGTGGTCTCTTCATAGCAATAAAGTCCTAAGACACTGTGTAAGCTATCTCATTGACCAGATTATTTTTATATAAAATTCACACACAGACAAAACTAGCCAATGATGCTCAAAATTAGGGAAGTGGTCATCCTCAGGACAAAGCCGTTTAAGGTACAAAGAAACGTCTTAGATGTAGATAATGTTCAGTTTGTTGGTCTAGATGTTGTTACGCGGCTACGTTCACTTGAAAATACAAACCAGTGGGCTGGAGAGATGGCTCCGTGGTTAAGAACCTCTGGCTGCTCTTCCAGAGGCCCTGAGTTCAAGTCCCAGCACTCAGGTAGTATCTCATAACTGACTAACAGTTTCAGGGCATCTGACACTCTCTCACACAGGCATGTATGCAGTCAAAACACCAATGCACATAAAACTAAATAGATAAATAAATAAATCTTTAGGAAATCAAGCTAGAGACCAGTGTTCTGCACACGTATGATTCAATTAAAAGTTTAATAATTTAATTAAGTATATAACACACTGGTCCACAAACCAAGACACAGAAAGAAATGCAGCTGTAGAGCTAGCTCATCTAGAAACAAATGTAACTGTAGACACAGATATAAGCAGATAGGCAATATTTACATGTATGTATACAGTATGCAGATACAACATTTGGATATTTATTCTATTATATACTGTAGTTGCATGTATGCATGTATGTTGCATAAAAAAAAAAATGAATCTGGCCGGGTGTGGTGGCGTACGCCTTTAATCCCAGCACTTGGGAGGCAGAGGCAGGCGGATTTCTGAGTTCGAGGCCAGCCTGGTCTACAAAGTGNAAAAAAAAAAAAAAAAAAAAAAAAAAGAATCTGTATTCACACACTACACAGACAAGTTTTGGATGGACTCAGGACCCTGAGCTGCCTCTGCCTCTGCCTCTGAGAGAAAGAGAAGAGCAAGTCCCACATCAATTCTCATACCTGACATCATGAGGGCGGGGCTAGGCGAGCGGGCATGGTGGAGTGAGCACTGGCCTTTTAGGGAGACTGAGAATGGGGGGCAGCATTGGAATGATCAGGAACAGCTAAGCCGAAAGACAGGCACTACCAAAGCTTCCTCTTGATGCTCAGGTGTGTGTTGGGAGGAAGGTTGCCCAGACAAGAGCCAGGAGCTGCTTTGTTCTATACACTGGAGGTTTTAAGTGGATTAAAATGACAGTCTACAGTGTGGATAACAAAAAAGGCCGTGGCCAGGGTACAGTGGCACAATGGTCGTGGAACCAGAGAAGCCACGACAAGTGTGGGGACACTTGCTGTCTAAACCAGTGTTGTGTCACCCAGATGCCAGGCCCTTCCCTGAGCAGCAAGGACAGGGATTACAGAAGGAACTGAAAGTGTGGCAGAGCACAGGTTTGATAAGGTGGGTATCAGGGGGCCTCGGCGGGTTCTCAGTGGACAAGGGAGACAGTAGTAATATTAACAAACTGGCAAGAAGAATAGCTCAGTAATTTTGACTACATGCCAGGCTTCTGAGACATGTCCTTTTTCAAGGACTCTAGGATTTAGCTTCTCCAATAATCCTTTTAAGATTCCCATGTTACTTAAGGAAACAGCAGCCAAGACCGGAGTCTAAGGTTAAGCAACTCCCTCGACGCACCCAGCAGGGTTAGCGGAAGTAAGTCGGAAAAAGGAGGTCTAGCATCGAAACCCAGACCTGGTGAGCTGTTTGGGGGTAGATGGCTCTGAGAGCAGAGAAAGAGAAAAAGCTGTCAGGACAGAGCCTCCCTGAGGTGGTGCCTGGGATTCGTGGAGGAGGGCACCAGACAGAACTCATTTAAGACAAGAGGAACTGAAAGACGCAACAGAAGCCTGGGGATAAAACAGATGCTTGGAATGGAGATGGAGTCCAAGTTTCCTAACCTGGGAAATGAGGAGCATGTGAGAAACAGAAAGCAGAAAGGAATGGTGGAAAAGAACAGAAAACAGGCACTTTCTTTCCTGGAGACATCTACCCAAATGACTCTGAACTGTCCACCCCATCCCTTGGTCCCACTCTGCACACTAAAAGCCCACTCTCCTGGACATTCACTCATTGGTAAGCTCACAAGGTGGCTAAAACGACACCTGTCCAGGCTAGGGTGATGGCTCAGTCAGTAAAGTGAAACATGAGGCCCTGATTTTTTTCCATCTTCACAAACAGCTGGTCCGCCTGTCATGTGAGCACTGGGGAGCAGAGACACGAGGAACCCCGGGGTGTTGCTGGCCAGCCAGTCTAGTCCAAAGCAAGAGCTTTAGGTCTGCTGGTGAGAGACCCATGCTTCAAAAAAATAAGGTGGAAAGCAACTGAGGAAGACACCTGATGCAGACATCTGGTCTCCATGAGCACATGTGTGCATGTACACTCTCTTACACACACACACACACTTGTATGCACACACACACATACACGTACGTACACATATGAACACACATACACATTCACACACGTGCATGCACGCTTATGCACGCACACAAGCACATCTATAGTTCTAAGACTGGAGAAGGAGCTGATGAATACAGGGTGACAATGAAAACTGCTAAGATGACCCTAGCCTTGTCCCCTTGTGCCTGACATCCCAGTACATGACAGCTCTACCTCTCAAAGGTGTCCAGACCCAAACACCTTCTCGGGACAAAGCTTGCTCTGTCAGCTCACATGGGGACCTCAGATGCTAAAATGTGAGTCCCCTGAGAGTGGTCCTGAGCCAGGGACTGAGTGGTCCAGTTCCCACATAGATTCAGTATGCCCAGTGCTCTGGAGAGGGACAGCTCACTCACTGTTGGCTATCCCTTCCTGGGATCAGCTCTCAGGTAAAATATATAACCTTCAACTGTCCTTGCAAAGATGGTATCAGAATACAAAATTTAAGAGAGCCACATTTTGGGGGTGGTGAGATGGCTCAGTGGGTAAGAGCACCCGATTGCTCTTCCGAAGGTCTGGAGTTCAAATCCCAGCAACCACATGGTGGCTCACAACCATCCATAACGAGATCTGACTACCTCTTCTGGAATGTCTGAAG